>NC_143556.1:60502500-60653375 GCF_054136105.1 Typopeltis vanoorti
GAGAGTTTTTCAGGAATGTTGTAAGTAGAAGAAAGAATAATTATATGATAATGTTAATGGATGAAGATGTTAGCATGGTAACTGCTGCAGAAAACATAGCTGAGATGTTTAGTGATATGAAGACAGATTGAAAGAATGTAATCTGCAAAGCCTTGTGAATAGGAGGAGGAGGAGGGGAAGGATATGATTGAGATATATAAATTGGCCGGGGGGGGGGGTTGTTACCAGGTTAACATGGAAGAAATTTTTCATAGAAGGGGAGGATGTAGAATGGCAGGCAATCCCCAGAAACTGTATAAGGAGAGTGTGAGCAAAGCCGTGAAGAGCAGCTTCTTTGCATAGAGAGTGGTTAGCGAGTGGACGGCAATGCCTGAGTGTGTTGTGAATGCAGGTCTGCTGAATTAATTTAAGTCAGGGTTGGATGAGCTTTATGTGTGATAGTGTGTACTTCTCATGATGAGTGTCTGACTCCATTGAGGTCAGATATTAATAATAATAATAATTATTCTCATCCAAATGTTTCACATATTCCAACTACTTTTGGTCACATAAACTTAATCATTGCAAACAATGAAATTTGTTGTCTTTTTTTTTTTTTTTGTCTATTATACAAATTGTATTGCTCTACTGAAAGATACAACCTGCACATTTATCACCAGTGACACTTCGTACTGTTCAAGAAAATTTGACTAAATATAAAAATAGAAATTTTTGGTGCAACTTGACCAAAATGGAGAGACACTGCAATACAATGATGAAGACAGAAATTAAAATATTCCAGACACCTCTAACAAATTTTACAATTGAAGCAATTCGATTTTAATGGCTGACATTATTGTTTTAATTGTTGTGATTGTGAATTTATTTCTGAAATTCTAGTAGCACACTAATAGCTGTTAACAGCATCCACTGATAAAACAACAAATCACTAATAAAAATAAATGATAGCCGAGTATATTTTAAATTACAGCTAACACTTTTTTTTTTCAATTAGTGATGCTTTTTTTGGGAGATTTAACTTAATACAGTAAGGAGGAATAAAAGATGAATTATTTGTACTTCAACCTTTTACTCCTCCTAAAGTAAAATTATTTGTAATATTAAAAAATTGAAATTAAATTTCACAAGTATTTTTAGAATAGCAAACCTTGACATAAAAGACCATCATGTGTTCTCACAAATCCAGCTTTGCATATTATCAAGCAGTTGTAGGATCCAATTGTGTTCATACATTCATGAGTTTTATCGCAGTTATTGAGATCCATTGAGCATTCATCTAAATCTATAGTAAACATATATATATATATATATATATAAAGAAATAAATGCTTTGCAGATAAATTCTGGTATTTAAATAAATTTATGAAAAAAAAAGTGTTTGAATTTTTATATTTACACATATAACTAGAATATAACAAAAACCACTAATTATGGCATAAGTTTGATTATACCAAAAAGCAATTTAGGATATATTTTATTTTTATTTTTGAAAAAAAATACCAGCAACAACAATAAAAAAATCAACAAAAAGTGGCAAGCTTATAAAGAGGATGATTTATCTTATCCAATCTGAACCAGTTTATTAATACTAATTGAATTAACAGAACATATTTTATTATTATTATTATTATTATTATTAAACCCTCAATGGAGTTGAGAGACTCATGTGGGTGGTTCATTCAACTGAAAATATATTTATCATACTGAATCTTAAAATCCTTAACTGCATTAACAATATATTGCAGTAATGCATTCCATTCACTGACAATTGGCCATGTAAAAAAAATCTACTATTCACATCCCTCTTCACCACGCTCTCTCTCTCTCTCTCTCTCTCTCTGATTCCATGTTCTCTTGTTAATAATAATAATAATAACAATAATGACAATTTTTTTCGAATGATTTCAAGGTCTGAGTTCAGCAAAATTTAAAGGACGTTGAAAGTTTATTTTTCACTAGGTTAGACTATAATAAGTTTAGTTTAATCCTTTATCCCAGTGAGAACAAACAAAGTTTACGCCTGAAAATATCTTCAGGACTGAATATAGTGTTGGACTATCTTACCTGGGTAAGTAGTGCAACACCAGAGTAACTCGTAGCAAAGGTGGAGCAAGATACCAACACTCCTATCCCAGTATCTCCCATAATGCAAAACACATCTCCTTGTGGATATGTATATTATTATTTATTATTATTATTCAGGCCTCCAAGGAGTCAAAAGACTCATCGAGGGAGGTCCTTCCTAAGACATAAAGTCTGTCAAGACTCATCGAGGGGAGGTCCCCCCCTGAGAAACACAAAGTCTATCATACCACTCTTTAAACTCACTGACCGTTCTCGATCCCACCACTCCATCAGGCAATGCATTCCACCGTCTCTTGTCATCACTCCTTCCTACTGTTCAACCAAGCGAAAGAACTCCCCTGTGTCAACCCTGTAACCACCTCTCAACAGTTTAAAAGTTTCAATCATATCACCTCTCCTTCTTCTATCCACCAAACTCTGCAGTCCACATTCTCTCAGCCGATCCTCATAACTATCCTTGTACAGTCCTGAAACCATCTTTGTCATCCGTCTTTGTATCCTTTCCACAGTTAATTTATCCCCTTCAAATCCTGGGGACCAAATCTGAGAACAATAGTCCAAGTGTGGTCTGATCAGAGACTTATACAACGTAATGATAACCCTCTTATCTCTGCAGGTCAGTGTCCTTCTCATAATAGCAGCAATCCTCTGTGTTACCTTCACCACCTTTGCAATATGTCCCCTAAACTTCAGGTTTCAATCAATCATCAACCCCAGATCTCTTGTCTCCCCTACTTCCTCCAGTATAACTCCTCCCATAGAGTATGCAGCATCCCATCGATGTTTCCCAAACCTCAAGACCTTACATTTTGCTGCATTAAACTGACATCCCCATTCATTTGCCCATCTATCTAGCTTATTTAAATCCTCTTGCAGGACTACCACATCTGCACTATTACTAATAATCCTTCCCAGCTTCGCATCATCCACAAACAACTGAATATCCCCCTGCAATCCACTGGCTATGTCATTGATATAAAGGTTAAACAATATAGGTCCTAGTACTGAGCCCTGTGGGACCCCACTTGTAACCCTCTGCCTCCTGGAAACTGCTCCACCATACACAACTCTCTGATACCTATCAGACAGCCAATCCTGAATCCAGTTGACCAATCTGACATCCAGACCCATGTGCTGCAACTTAAATATCAGCTTATCATGCGGCACCCTGTCAAATGCCTTCGCCAAGTCTAAGAAAATTGCAGTATATGCCTTTCCCTCATCTAATGTTCTTGAAACTTTATTATAAAAGGCTAGCATATTGCTAAAACAAGAGCGTTCTTTCACAAATCCATGTTGATTCTCACAGATAAAATTACCCTCATCTGCCCAATGCTGTATACGGTCCCTTACTACTTTCTCCAAGATCTTAACACCTACTGATGACACACAGACTGGCCTATAATTAGACACTTCCAGTCTATTACCACCTTTATGAAATGGCAGTATCTTACCTTCCTTCCATTCCCTGGGCACCTTTGCCAAAGCCAGACTTTCATTGAAAAGCCACGTTAAAGGCACTGTCAATTCCCTAGCACATTCTCTCAAAACTCGTGGTGAAATACCATCCAGTCCCACAGCTTTACTGACATCCAGAGTACTCAGTATCTGAAACACACTCTCCTCCTGTACCTCCAGACCTCGAACCAGTCCTATCCCTCTAGCATTAAAACTGACTCCTCTAGGATGAAATACTCCAATAAAGTGTTCATTGAACAATTCCACTATGTCCTCTGCATCAGTCACTCTATTCCCATTTTTATCCCACAATATCATTCTTCCACAGTCATTTCTCCTCCTACTGGCCACATAGCTAAAAAATTCCCTAGGATTTTCTTTGGATCTTAGGGCCAATCTCCTCTCGTATTCCAGTTTTACTTTCCTTACCACACTAGTCACTCTTCTGGCCTGTGTCTTATATTCCTCATGCATCTCTTCACCTGTCTCCTTATATCTCTTCCATAGCCTCTTTTTCGCATGCAATTCCTGTTTAATATTGTTTGTCATCCACTTTACTTCAAATTGTGTCCTCTTCTTCACTCGTGGTGTACAACTTACTATTGCTGATAACAAATATTCTTTCACAATTTCCCACGCACTAGTGATATCCCGGCCTTCCAATTCCTGCCTCCATGAAACTTCCCGAAGTTGACATCTAAGACTATTATAGTCACCTGCCTTATAATTCCACATAAGTTCCCGTCTCATTGATACTCCTGCATGTCTATTCATTTTCCAAGTCAACACCATATGGTCACTCTCTCCAACTGGTGGGAGAGACATCAACTCAGTTATTATCAACTCTTCTGATGCTATAACCAAATCCAAAACTTTTGAACCTCTTGTTCCCTCTGTTACATGTTGCCTAAGACATTTGTCCTTCAAGAATTCTAGAAATTCCATTCCCCTATTGCTACATGCATCTTCCTCTCTCCAATTTATACTACTGAAGTTAAAATCTCCCATAACAATCATTCTTCTTGCACTTGCCAAACTTAGCTGTCTAAACATCTCCTGGTCCCCATCCTCTGTGCTCCTGGGTCTGTAGCAACACCCCACTAAATATCCTGTCTTGCCTACCTCTACCTCACACCATACGCTCTCAAAATCATTTGTCTCACTTCCTTCCAAATTCTCCACTCTTAGAGGACATAGGTCATCACTTATCATAAGCAGTAGCCCACCACCACGCTTTCCCCTCCTATCCTGACGAAAAATGCCATACCCAGCGACTTCTATTCCTGTTGTTGTTATGCATTAAGTATATTGTTATGCATTAAGGAATTGGCCACTATCCAGACTAGTTTCGACCTTTATTGAGGTCTCTTCAGTGGGAGCCAGGCCCAGAGATGGAGATACCAGGAAGAAGCAGTAGCAAGGTCATCTTTACCTATAGAAGTTGCCAAAAGGATTTAGAGAAAGATGTTGAAAGTTTATTTTTCACTAGGTTAGACTATAATAAATTTAGTTTAATCCTTTATCACAGTGAGAGCAAACTAAGTTTGCGCTTGAAAATATCTTCAGGACTGAATATAGTGTTGTACTATCTTACCTAGGTAAGTAGTGCAACACCAGGGCAACTCGTAGCAAAGGTGGAGCAAGCTACTAACACTCCTATCCCAGTATCTGTTGGTAGCTTGCTCCACCTTTGTTACGAGTTGACCTGGCGTTGCACTACTTACCCAGGTAAGATAGTACAACACTATATTCAGTCCTGAAGATATTTGCAGGCGCAACCTTTGTTTGCTCTCACTGGGATAAGGGATTAAACTAAATTTATTATAAAATTTAAAGGAATTTTTCATTCATAGCTGAGTCTAAGGAAGGAGGATTTATCTTACAGAACATCCAAAATTTCTTTATGGAAATTTAACACTTATGGAATTACATTATTCATAATAAGAAATCAACACTATTCAATAAAATAATTTTACCATTGGATCTATGCAGCCCTGAGGAAATAACATTTGCATCCATAGTAAAGGTCACATAAAGAAAGATTATAAGTTTATGAACGTAAGCACTTTTTCTGTCTTTCTCTGACTGGTTCCAGAGTTAGCCAATACCTGGCATCGGTGAGTAGAATTTTGTAGGATTTTAATTCATAATTTAAATTCATAACTCAAGAACCTTGAGACAGCTATCACAGATAGCTGTCCCAAGAGAGAGAGAGAGATTGGCTGCTCCCTCTCCTTCCCTGCAGTCTTCAAAAGTAATAAAACTGTTAATAAAAATGACTGTTATAGAGTAGCATTAATAGGATAAACTTATGGAAAATGTGCCTTTTATATTTGTATGGCATCTAATACAAAAGCATCAGCTCAATGGAACTCCCTTCCCCCATTCTTTATGATGCACGGACGTGTTCTCAAACAAAAGGAAAAACAAATATTAACAGGTTTGAAAACAAATATTTGAGGAAGATAAATAAGATAGTAAGGGCTAAACTTAAAACCCATGAGAGATCCAAAAAGATAAAGACTACCATATTCCAATAATAGCAAGAATTAGTGAAAAGCAATTACAATGGTATGGACATGTATGCAGAATGCCAACTGAGAACACGAATACATTTATATAAACATGTATGCAGATTTTCCAGAAGACTTTTACAAATTCTCAAAATCAGAAGTGCAGAAGGAAAGAGACCTTTAGGAAGATAAATAAAGAAATGGATACAAAACATCAAGGACATAACTGGACTGAATACTTATAGAAATCTAAAAAACTGGCTACAATCATTATTATTATTATTATTAACATCTGACCTCCATGGAGTCAGAGACTCATTGTGGGAGGGACACATTATTTGCCCACAAAACTCATCTAACTGTTCCTTAAACTGATTCAATGTGTCCACATTCACAATACATGTAATGCATTCCACTCACCAACCACTCTCCATGTAAGGAACCTTCTCCTCACTAACCTCTGCTCACACCCTCCTTATACAGTCTCCAGGGATAGCCTCTTATTCTACCTCCCCCCTCCTCTCATTCTATGAAAATTCTCTTTGGGGTCAACCAGATAACAATCCCTGTTGTTGTTGTTATCGAGTCCATTGAAGAGTTTCTAGATATGATCGTGGAACTGTAGAACTGCTTTGGCAATCTGTTGAACTTTGATGGAGTAGAGCTTTTCTCTAGGGTTACTGTCAATTTTCTGTAGAGCAGCAGCAATTGCTGGACAAGAATAGATATGGGCAGGTGATAGTTCAACTCCTGGACAGTTCTTGCATGGTTCATAGCTCCTACTACCATCTGATTGAATTTCATGCCTTAAAAATGTTCTGTCCTTAGTCTGGTGATGATTGTGGTTATTTCTCAATTTACATTAATTTCACTGATTTCATTCTTCTTCTTGAGTGTTTGTTTTACCAATCTTATGTTGACGATAGAGTTAGCATCAGTTAGTGATAGTGGGTGTAATTATTGAGGTAAGTATATACAGAGGTGCCTTGGTTAACAACGGCCTCAGATAATGACATACTTGGTTAACGACGAGTGGCTGTAAGAAAAAAATCTCTTGGTTAATGACACAGGCTTTGGTTAATGACTCTCGATTATGTGAACCTCTATCCGATCTAAAAAACCGGAATTTTTCGATTGCACTCAGCCACGCGCAGAAAGACATTGTCAAATAGAGGAACAGCCATGCAGCATAGCTGTGAAGCTCAGCTATGTTTGACCCATCGCAGCCAGCTGTTTACGTTTTCCGTGTATTGTTTCTTTTCTTGTAGTGTACTGTGCTTTATTTTAAAATTTGTGGTTATGAATGCGTTTTATGATGAAAATGAGTATTTAAGCATTTATTTTTTATGTTGGTTCATATAGACAATAAATCGACGGGTGCGTATCACTGTTCGTTTGCCATCAAAAGGCAAAATCAAATCTCATCTGTATAATAATCGTTGTATCTATAAGCTGCTAATCAGTGTATGTTACGGTAAGTGCTGTATCTAATATCGTCACATTACAAGCAAAATGCACTAAGTAAAAAATTGCAGGTTTCGAATTTAACTGGGACAATAGAAAGCGTGGCTTTAGCAATAAAGAGAGGGCATGAAGCAGACAAGATGATAGTTATGGTGGGTATGAATGACCTGAGAGGTAGTATAAATCGGGTAGGAAAAGATTTAAGAACATTATTAGATATTGTGAAGAGGAAAAGTGTCAATGGGAGGATAGTGTGTGTGCTGCCTGGTTTTGACAATTACGAGTTAAGTAGACGAGCAATGATAATGAATGATATGATTGCAAAAATGCGCAAAAAAAGAGGTCTGGAATTTTTTGATGTATGGAGTGTATTTGAAGGAAAAAGGCAGTTGTTTGCTAGAGATGGACTGCATCTTAACATGGAAGGATAAGCGATTGAAGAAGTTATTGTTTTCTGAACAAGTTGAAGTTATTGGGCAGGGAAACTAATATTGAAAAGGTTGAGTGTAAGAGGGAGAAACTTTAGCAGTGATTGTATATTTATTGATCTTTATATGCAGAATAAATTGCAGAAGAGAGGGGATAAAAATCGGCATGGGACTACGGAAGTTAGTGACTTATACATCAGTTCTAAAGCCGGTCCAAGAACTAGAGGGAATCTGCAATTTTTGTATACCAATGCTAGAAGCATTCGAAATAAGAGAGAAGAATTTTTGGCATTAGTCAGTGCAATCACACCAAAAGTTGTAGGCATTAGTGATACTTGGCTGTCAGCAGAAGATGTGGTCACTGGAATTGAATGTGATGAGTACAGTAATTTCAGGGAGGATAGAGAAGATAGAACAGGGGAAGAGTACTGTTGATGACAGCTGATGTGTTGCAGCCAAAGAAAGTAATATGTATATCAAGATAGACATGTGAATGAGAGTTCATTTGAGGCAGTCTGGTGCGAAATAGTGACCAATGATGCAACCAAATATGCAGTTGGATGCTGCTATAGGCCAGGAAGTACAGGGGGAGATATTGAATTCATGCATCAGCAAATTAGTGCAATGAATGAAGGCTTAGTGATTATTATGGGGGATTTTAATTACGGTGATATCAATTGGAAGGAGGAAATATCACGTAGCAAAAAGGAAAATGAGTTCATACATCTTCTACGAGATAATTACTTGAAACAGCACATAACTGAAGGGACACGTGGTGTGAGAGTGTTGGACCTGGTTATTGGTTCAGAGGTTATATGCATAAGTAAGGTGCCCGCGTTACCTCCAATTGGTGAAAGCGATCATGTGGTATTGATTTGGGAGGTTGCAAAATCTGTGGATTTTTCTATTAAGAAGGGGTATGTACGGAACTACAGGTTAGGCAATTATAACAAGCTTCGGAGTGAGCATGCAGCCATCCCATGGCAGAACATATTGCAAGGGAAAGATGTTAGCAGTGCTTGGGATAAAATCAGCGGGAATCTGAGGAAAGCAATATCAGATTGTGTCCCCATGGTCAGGAGGTCAAACAAGGCAGGCATTAGATGGATGAGCAGTAGTATCAAGCTTGAACTGCAAAAAAAGAAAATGTTATGGAGAATTTACAAGGAGAAGGGTGATCAGGACACCCATGAGCAGTACAAGGCTCAAGCTAGGAAGGTTACCAGGATAGTAAGAAAAGCTAAATCAGATTATGAGAAGACCTTAGCCAAAGAGATCAAGAGTAATCCCAAAGAGTTCTTCCGCTATGTGGCAAGTAAGAGGAAGAATGACTTCGGAAGGATAACTTTAGTGGGTGCTGATGATACTGAGGTGACAAAATCAGATGTAATAGTCGAGTTACTGAGTGATCACTTTTCAAAAGTCTATCACCCAAGTGAGGATATCTCTATACCTGTAGCAATACCTAATGTGAGAACTGAAGCTAAAGATCAGAGGTATTAGATATATTGTAAAATTTAAATGCAAACACTGCTGTAGGCTTAGATGGAATATCAGCTTGGGTGTTGCGTGAATGTGCAAATGAATTGTCAACCCCTCTTACTTGGATATTTAATTTAAGTTTGAAGTCTGGTATGGTCCCTAGGGAGTGGAAGTTAGGCAAAGTGGTTCCTTTGCATAAGGATGGCTGTAAAACTGTGGTAGTTAATTACAGACCAATCATCATCTCAGGAGTAGTGGTAAAAGTATTGGAAAAGTTGGTTAAAGACAAAATTCAAGAATGGGTGGATCAGGATATGATACTCTATAGAGGCCAACATGGTTTTGTTAAAGGTAGATCCTGCCTTAGCAAACTATTAAATATTCATAATAGAATAACATCTGAGTTGGACAAAGGAGCAGACTACACAGTGGTACTTCTGGATTTTGCTAAGGCTTTTGACAGGATACCCCATAGAACACTGTTACGCAAATTGGAGCAGATGGGAATGGATATTAAATTGGTGATATGGATAGGAGAATGGCTCAGGGAGAGATACCATAAGGTGGTGTATGGAGGAGGCAAGTCCAGAATGAGGCAGGTGAGCAGTGCTGTGCCTCAGGGCTCTGTGTTTGGGCCAATGTTGTTTAATTTGTATATAAATGATATAGGAAATGGCTTAAAGGGAGATATTCAGTTGTTTGCTGATGATGCAAAGTTGTGTAGCACAATAACAAATCAAGCTGATGTTGAAAGTTTGCAGGATGATTTAAATAAGTTGGTAAAATGGGCAAAAGATAATGGATATCAGTTCAATGTGGAAAAGTGTAAAGTCATGCATTTTAGGATTAAAAGATTACCAGCTGTGTACTGCATTGATGGAAAGGTACTCCAAGAGATTGATGAGGCTAGGGACTTAGGGGTATTGGTAGATAGGGAAATGAAGTTCAGAGGACACATTGCTAAGGTGTGCAAGATTGCAGATAGGATTACTTGGTTGTTGAGGAACACACTGACATCCAGAGATAAAGAGGTTATTATTCCCCTTTATAAAGCATTGATACCCCCACATTTGGATTACTGTGCTCAGGTCTGGTCACCTGGATTCCTTGGAGATGAGGAGGCTGTGGAGAGCGTTCAGAGAAGAGTGACCAAGTTGGTGAGTGATATAAAAATGCCCCCTACATTGATAGATTGAGAGCTTGTGGA
Organism: Typopeltis vanoorti; assembly: GCF_054136105.1. Taxonomy (NCBI): domain Eukaryota; kingdom Metazoa; phylum Arthropoda; class Arachnida; order Uropygi; family Thelyphonidae; genus Typopeltis; species Typopeltis vanoorti. Next base: position 60,513,138 of record NC_143556.1, read on the forward strand.
TTGCAGAGATTGGTTGATAGGCGAAGAAGAGGGGTTATGATGGAAACATTTAAATTACTGAAAGGTTTTTATAGGATGGATGCAGGGGAAATGTTTCAGCTGTGTGATAGTGATGGAAGAACAAGAGGTCATCTCTGGAAATTAAAGAAGAGTGTGGTTAACAAAGGTGTCAGAACAAAGTTTTTTGCCTGGAGGATGGTGAACGAGTGGAATTCATTGCCTGACTTAGTTGTGAGCTCTTCGTCTGTAAATGAATTCAAGAAGAGATATGGCAGATATTGTTTTGCTAGTTTGGGTCTCCTGCGATGAGTCTACTGACTCCATGGAGATACCCGTAATAATAATAATAATAATAATAACTGTTACTTTTTATTTCAAAAAGTTTTTTTTTAACTTTTACTTTTATTTTCAGGTGACGATATGTTCTTCGTATCCCTTGTCTTAGTGTTGTACAATTTGAAATAATACTGTATTTTGCGTATCTTTTTTTACCTTGTGACAAAATGGGTCTGAAAAAGAAAGCTAGTGAGGAAAAAAAAAAACAGAAAAATTTTCTCTATTGAACAGAAGAAAGAAATAATAGCAAAACTTCATGAAGGTGTGAAAGTTATGCAGCTAGCTCGAATATATGAAACCAGTCATTCTACAATATCAACCATTTTGGCTAAGAAAGAATAACTTATGGTAGCTAAGGTTGCTAAGGGAACTTCAAGGTTGAATGTCAGAAGGCTTCTTTTTGAGCAAATGGAAAATCTATTACTAATTTGGATCAAAGAAAGAGAAATGGCAGGCGATACTACATCTCAAAATGCAATCTGTCAGAAAGCTAAACAGATTTATCAAGATTTGAAAAAGAAGACTTCGGGATCAAGTTCTGAAGTAGATGATGATTTCAAAGGTAGCAGAGGTTGGTTTGACAACTTTAAAAAAAGAACAGGAATTCATAGTGTGGTCAGATATGGAGAGGCAGCTAGTGCTGACAAAGCAGCAGCAGATAAATTTGTCAACAGCTTTACAAGAATTATAGCAGAAGGAGAATATCTACCTCAACAAGTCTTCAATTGTGACAAGACCGCATTATTTTGGAAGAAAATGCCCAACAGAACATTTATCACAAAAGAAGAAAAAACACTTCCTGGACATAAACCAATGAATGAAGGTTAACATTGCTTTTAGCAGTAAATGCAAGTGGAGACCGCAAGGTAAAACCAATATTAATCTACCACTCAGAGAATCCCCGGGCATTCAAAAAGTTCAATGTCTCTAAATCCAATCTCAGTGTTTTGTGGAAGTCTAACAGCAAAGACTGGGAAGGCTTGGCAAGAAGTAACAATGAAATGTCTCAAAGCAGCATGGAAGAAACTGTGTCCTTTCCTTTGGTAATGAAGAAACTTCAGATTAAGGACACAAATTGGTAAAGGATATTGTGGCAACTGTTCATGATCTTAACTTGGAAGTAGGAGAAAGAAGATGTTGAAGAATTATTGGAGATGCATATCCGAGAACTGACTTCTGATGAGCTAAAAGAACTTTTCAAGTAGCAATGTGAAGAAAAGGAAATGGAAATTTCATCTGAAGATGAGGATGGAGAGAAAGAACAAATTACGACTGCTGAAATCAAAAATGTTTTGGCAAAGTGGGAGGAAGTTCAAAATGTTGCTATGAAATGGAATCCAAACAAATCTGTGGTTATCAGAACTGCAGATCTATTTCATGAAAAGTCCATGCAGTTTTTCAGAAACAATTTAAAAAAAGAGGCAGAAGCAAACAACCCTAGACATGTTTTTTACAGGTCCATTTGTCAAAAAACTTTGAAGTGAGCCCAATTGTCCTTCTGGTGAAGATTGATAATTAAAAACTGTTTTCATGAACAATTCATTTTATTAATGTTAATTTTTTTTGTAGCAAATACATATACTGTATAATAAATAAATGATATTTACCATATTTTTATGATATTATAAATGAGTTTTATCTGCATTTTTAATATGTACTATGGTTGTGGGGAGGAGTCGGAACAAATTAATCAATTTTCAATTAAATCTTATGGGGAATCGCGCTTTGGATAATGATGATGGTTTTAGTTAACAACGGTAATCCTGGAACGGATTACCGTCATTAACCAAGGCACCACTGTACTTTATTTTCCTTCATAGCGGAGGGAACTATTATTCCTAGCACAGCATATGAAATATGAATGGTCACCTTCCTGCAAAAAAAAAAGAGGTTCCAAAACCAATGCAAGATAAGGATTAAGAGTAAAGCCTTGCTTGGCTTCTTTCTGATCAGAACCAATTGGCTAGGAGGCAGGTAGTTGTATGGGCATTCACTTCTTTAATGAAGGAAAGCAGACATTTATCCACCCCAATTTGCTGGACGATGTGAAATAGAAATGGATGCCAGACATTAAATGCTTGCATAAGATACACCAAGAGTGCTTTATCCAAGTGTGTTGGATAAAGGATTAAACTAAATTTATTATAGTGTAACCAAGTGAAAAATAAACTTTCAACAACTTTCTCTAAATCCAGAGTAATTTAATAAAAGGTGGCAAACCGTTTGGCAACTCTATAGGTAGAGATGACCTTGCTAATGCTCCAGTTGGGTCTGGCTCTCACTGAAGAGTCCTCAATAAAGGTCGAAACTAGTCTGGGTAGTGGCCTTTCCCTTAATGCATAACATTATACATATCTGCAAGGAGATGTGTTTTCCATTATGGGAGATACTGAAATAGGAGTGATGTTAGCTTGGTCCACCTTTGCTACGAGTTGTCTGGTGTTGTACTACCTTACCCTAGTCCTGAAGATATTTTCAGGTGCAAACTTTGTTTGCTCACACTTGGATAAAGGATTAAACTAAATTTATTATAATGTAGTAGATATGTGCAGTTGCCTACAGCAAGAAACGCAGTTGCTTGCCGTTTGCTCTGTAACCGGAATCTAAGTTATATCCGACTAAATACCTATGAGTTATATTCATTTTGCTGCTTGTTTTTATCGTATAATTATAGTTTTTAATGCCAGTGCAAAATAAGAAATCCTTTCATACTTTCTTCACTTCATATTGTATCACTATGGAAGATCAATGTCACTATCAATTTTTTGGCTAATTATTTTAATCACCAATGCATTTTAAAATTCTCCCAGAACTTGATTGAAGATAATTATTTTTGTCAAACAATTATTGTATGAATTCATGAAAATCCAAATCTAAAAATGAATACAGTCTCCATCTGTTCGAAATTAAGTTTTCTTTTTTATTCATAATCTTAGTTCAAAGGTTAGTTCAGAGATTGCGCAAAGGTTCGCACTTCTAAATTTTGCTTTATAGAGAATCATATGTAAATCTTGAATCAAATCATGTAATGCATAATTTTTATAAACGTAATTTTGTAGGTTTTTGCATTTCAACTTTCTTGGTTTTCCTCAATCACTCCTTACAAACCGAAATAAATGGCAGTTATAAAGTCAACTGTTATGTACATATTTTCGGTATTATGCGGCAGTTTTGAAGTAGCGATATTTTACCTACACTTTATCCTTCAAATCATGTGTAGGTGCATGCGTCAAAATGAAATTTTATTTCCAAACTTTTCATAACAGAATTAATTTGTCTTCATTGGCTAACTCTCCCCCCCATCCCAAAATTATCACCACACACACACAAAATACTGCTAGATAACATATGTGCACTTTCTCTTTGTTTGAATTCGTTATTTTTCCAAAGTAATTGTACTGTTGCAGTTTTAAGTAAAAGACAAAGGCGAAGAATCTCTGATAAAATACCATTGGATATAAATTTTTGATATTAAAAAGACACACCATTGGAAACCCCGAGTAATGCAGTTTAACATCATTTGTTGTTCATTAAAAAAAAAAAAAAAGAATCGTTCCTAAGATTGAAAAGTGTGACCCATATAATTTTATTTTGCAAGGAAAGAAAGCAAAATGTCATATTTATTTCAATAAATGTTATTTAAAAAATATAAATATTTGACATATTTCCTATGTAAACATTGGAAATATGTCACTTCATATTGTTTCATGTCATTTTCACACATTTGAAATTCGATTTTATTTTGGGAAGAGACAATAAATAAATTGTGCAGCAAAAAAAGGGTAAAATATCGTAGGATGGTAAAGAAATTCCAAGTAATACAGTGTACATAAAGACAATAATCCATTAACGGAGGGGGGGGATAATTGCATTTTAACAGATAGAATGCTGATGAAGTTTCATCAGCATTCTACATTTTTATTAGGTCAAAGGGATTTTGAGTATATTTGCAAACAGATATATTAACATAACTTAGCCGGTTTTGTTGTAAAAAGTGCCACGTTTGAAGAAATATTAGTGGCATAATAATAAAATAGCAAAATTCATAATGTTTTATTGAATAACTTGATAATTTTGATAATACCAAAACAAGATGAGACACATTTGTAGAAATCTATTATTTCTACAAATAATATTATTTCTATTATTTCTACAACAAGAGATGTTTATCCCCTTAATTTTAATTAAGGTCGCTAGAAAAATAGCTGTTTGGCTTTTCATTATTAGAGTCCTTAATTATGAACTCTATAAAGATATATTTAATAAATTGGTTGTATTTTTGTGTTTTTAATTAAATAAACTAGTTTCATTTTGTTAAAGATGGTTTTCGCTTCTGAACTACGTGGACTATTGTTCTTATCAATATTACTAAATTCCAATCTCCTTCTCTGGATATTTTCTCTTACTAAATGTTTGACTTGTGTTGACCAATCACCGACTTAGCAGTTTAATCGAGAGATTAAATATATGGTCAGTTTAATCCATAACGTTCTTAAGAATATTTCACCCTGTGATTTTCCAGAATCCTGTTAGGAAAGAACAGATTGCTGAGTATTGAACTTGATCATTTTGAAACACGTTTCTGAGACAACAGAGGCTTTTCGTGTATGCTGCTGCTATTTGTATTAATTAGTGTATAAGAGCAGTTTCTATATCACATAAACAGAGCATATAATTTTCAAGTTTATTATTATTTATAAATTAAATTGATTTTTCAGTTCATTTTTTTGTGCGTCAAGATTCTAGTTATTTTAGGGTAAAATATCGAGTAAAAAAGTGGATGTTAGCGAGCATAGCAAGTTATCGTTACTATTGATTGCTTCTATGTTTTAACTAAAGCTGGAATTATTATGCTTGTTACTGCAATTGAATTTCAGTAACTGCAATTCAACTGCAATTACTGAAATTCATGAACAAAGTTGTTCATGAATTTCCAGTGTGAATTTTGTTTTTCCATTTTTTAATGCTTCAAGTGCAGATTTAGAGTCGCTGTAGATGGTTATTCCATCTGTAATGTTTATTACTGGATTGGAGAGATAGAACTTGAGAGCTGTTAGTATGGCTGTTAATTCACAAGTGAAGTTTGAAGCTATTTTGCCAGCTGTGGTTTTGATTTGCATTTCCTCGCCTCCAGGTAGAGTTAGAAAAACTTCTGAACCTCCTTGGTTGAGTGCTTCATCAGATGATCCATCAGTGTAGACAATTACATGGTTTAGATTATTTAAGTGATGTATAGTGCCAATCTTGAACAGGCATTAAATTATAAGTCAACATATACATTTGTTGGTGGTGATTTTAATGCCAAAATAGGATGTGGAAAAGAAGATGAAAAGTTTATAGGACCACATGGCCTAGGAGAAAGAAATAGAAGAGGAGAGAGATTAGCTGAATTTGCTGCAGCTGAACAACTCTTAATCATGAACACTTTTTTCAACAAATGCCTAGGAAGAAGATGGACTTGGCAATCACCGAATGGAGAGACAAAAAATGAAATTGACTACATTTTAACAGACTGTAAAAGACTGGTACAAAATGTTGGTACAATAGGTGAAACATACTTCAACATAGATTCTGACCACAGACATCCTCAGAGCCATTATAAGAATAGACCACAAAAACGAACAACATATCAGGGCAACATCAAACCATAAAAGACAACCCAAACAAATAGACTACCACAAGTTCAGGAAGTACATAGAAGAGACCGAATGGACTATTAAAAATTGTTACATAAATGATGACTATATTGACTTTATTAATAAATTCAACGAGTGCAAGAAAAAATCAGAAATTCCTGTGAAACAAAAAAAAAGAGAACGACTCTCACCTCAAACTATTTTACTACTGAAAAAGAGAAAAGAACTGAAAAAAATTTTCTAGAATACAAAATTATCTGTAAATTACTAAAGAAAAGAATTCCAGAAGACTACAAAGCTTTCAGGATACAAAAATTAAGAGAAGCAGTGCAGGCAAAAACCAGCCTGAAAAAAACAGAGAACGACTTAAATTTTAAACAGTCAATTCCATCTGCTTTACAGGATCAAAATGGAGAAAAACGTACTAATAGAAAAAAGATAGAAGAAATTAGACAGAATTTTTATAATGATCTCTATGCAACTAAGTGCCAAGTTTCAGAACATATCATTCCAAAACCAAGCAATATACCAGATGTACTTCCAGAAGAAATAGAACATACCCTTAAGAAAATGATTAAAGGAAAAGCCTCAGGACTTGATCATGTTAAGGCTAAAGAAATCCAACAAGGTGGACCAATTATTTTCAAAGCCTTGGCTGCCAGATTCATATGGTACTTCAAAGAAAGAAAGATTCCACACGAAGAGAAAACCTCAAAAACCATACTTCTATTTAAAAAAGGGAACAAGGAAGACATAAAAAACTATCGTCCAATCTGTCTACTCTCTCACATATATAAGATCATGAACAGAGTAATAGATCATATTATTATTATTATTATTATTCCTGATACCTCCAAGGAGTCCGAAGACTCATCGTGGGAGGACATCTACAACTGTCTCTACACCTAACCTCTACTACGAATCATCTCCATCAATGCCATCTACCGCCCACTTCCAACACCACCACAACTAGTAATTTTTGTCTGTAAATTGCGTGTGTTCTGAAGGGCCGATTTGTATGTATGCGGGATGAAAAACCCGAGTTTCCGGGAGAAAAAACCCTGCTACCTCCATATGAGATCGGCTAACTCACCTTCGATTGAAATCAACCAGATAAAGATTCCTCCCACAAAAAAAAAGCAAAAAACAAAGGTCATTTCACAACTAACAAAAAAATGCAGAGAATACCGAATCCCTCTATGTTTCCTCTTTATTGATTTTAAAAAAGCATTTGATACCATAGAACACAATGCAGTCATCAGTGCCTTACTGGAAATAAATGTGGATCCTACTTATATCCACATGATAAAAGAAATTAACAAAAATCAGACCACACAAATAATCCTATTTGATAACCTATAAATATAGATATAAAGAGAGGGGTCCGGCAAGGCGATATGATCTCCCCAAATCTATTTACCAGCACTTTAGAATACATTCTAAAAAAAATAGACCTAAACGGAGGAATAAGCATAGATGGTGAAAAGCTACAAATTCTTATATTTGCCGATGATCTAGTACTGATATCCCACACAACCCAAAAGACCTAGAAGAAACGGGTGAAAAAGTATACACAAACAGCAGTAAGATAGGCTTAGAAATGAATCTAGAAAAAACAAAATGGATCAAAAACATCTGCACAAATGACAGTCACCTATGAATTGATAACATCCCTATAGAACAAGCTGACTCATACAAGTACTTAGGACAAACAATAAAAACGAATAACGATTTATCTGAAGAAGTAGCAAAAAAAAAGAAGGCTGCATGGCTATCATTCAACAGACTAAATGAAACACTTACTGATCCAAATTTTGACATCTTTCCAAAGGCAAAACTATTTAATAGTGATATACTATCATCACTCACATATGGATCAGAAACATGGAACACGACAAGAAAAGAAGAAGAGACTCTCAGAATAACTCAGCAGGCAATAGAACGCAGGATTTGTAATATCGGCAGAATAGAACACGTTAGAAACATGGAACTAAGAAAGAGATCAGGCATAAAAGATGTGGTAACTGCAGTATATGAAAGCAAGATGAGATGGGCAGGTCACATAGCCAGATTCAAGGATAACAGATGGACGTATAGAATACTCAACTGGCAACCAAGAATAAAGAGAAAACCAGGAAGACCACCTACAAGATGGGAAGATCCACTAGTGAACTCTATGGGTATAACATGGAAGAGAGAGGCTCAAGATCGAGATCGTTGGAGGCATCTTTGTGACCTGCACTCATGGAGAAATCCTGAGTGAAACACAGGTCCATCAAGGTAATCAAGGTAATAGTGCCAAGTCCTTTTCTTTTATTTTCTACCTGTGAATCCTTTTTTGAACAAGGTTCTAGGAGATTTAAGTTTATAATTGTGTTTTATGGTAGAATAGAGGAAAGGAATGGCTCTTTGCTTATTTCAATGGACAGGTGTTCTGGTGTTCTAAGTCAATCTGTTTTCTAATTTTATGATCGTACTGTAAAGTGGATGATCTCTTTAGTCTATATTTTCTTGTCCAGGCATCGAAAGTCCTGAGTAAGATGTTGTTGGCTCCTGATTCTGTTAGTGAATTAAACTATGGAGAGTTTTCTTCTGTCTCCTAATATGTGAAGTCCACATTCTTGTTGTGCTTTTAAATTATTTGTGGACAAGACTGCACCTATAATAATTTTTGCTGCTCTTGATTGTACTCTGTCAAGTTTTATTTTGAGCTAGTAAAAGTTGGAGCCATATTCCATAGTGGGTCGTATGAGTGCAGTATATGTAGTTTTGAATGTCTTCGATTTTGCACCCCCACTTTGTTCCACAAAGCCTTTTGACGATATTAAGCTTTTTAAAAGCTTTATTAGATATATTTGTAATACGAGTGGTAAATCTCAGTTCAGTATCTAGGGTTAGGCCTAAGTATTTTGGAGACTGTGTTTTCTATTTTGGTATTATACATTTTGATTTAGGGGTTGAAATTGTGTCTATTTTTTCTATCAGTGGAGAAGATGCTCACCTCTTGTTCTACCTTCTCTTCTCTAATTCTATGAAAAATCTGTTCCGGGTCAACCAGGGGAGAAGGCACTTGTGAGGCAATAGTAGCAGCAGTGTGTAAGAAGAACTCCGGATTCAAATAAGTTATTCTTGAAATAATGAATGGTATATGAGTGATTGTTTGAGTAGGAACTGCTATAAAATTTGTGCGCTACTACTATTATTAGTGTGTGGGATATTTTGCTTAAACTTAATTACAAATTCGTTGTTATTAGACCTTAGAGTAGTAACTGGCAGAGGAAACATGGTGACGACTTTGTCAGTACATGACTTTAACTTAGATTTCAGTCGTTTTGTGAAGTGCGAGGTGTGCTACATGTATTCTTTTGATTACATAGATGATTTGTGGACATTTAAGGCTGATGGAAGTAGGGTATGTGCGAAGTGTGAGTTAAACGTGGATTTGAGGAGTGCTAATATGAATTTGATGACAGAAAGTGTTAGTAGCAAGAATGTCGTGAGAAGAATGAGTGCTCGTTCGAAAGAGAAGCACGGTGTGAAAGAAAGGCAAAAAATTATTAAAAAATCATTGAAAAAGAAAACGAGTAATTTGAAAACTGTAATGGATATTAAAAAGAACAAAAGCGAGGCGAATTTGGTGGAAGGCAACGAAATTGAGAGAACGAAAGAAACTGGAAATAGCATTACGAAAGGTTCGAAATTTGGAAAAATCGAAAGAATGGATGAATCAGGAAATAGTGTAATGCAAGGTTCAAAAGTGGGAAAAATGGAAAGAATGAATGAAAGTGAAAGTTGGATGCATGGGCCAAAAGGACGGAAACTCAAAAGGATGAACGAGAGTGAAAGTGTGAAGCGAGAGTCGAGAGTTTAAAATTGAGAAAGATTGAATGATAGAGAGAATGTGATGCGAGATTCAAAAGTTGAATTGAGTTGGATAAGGCAAGAGATGAAATGCATGTGGAGTGAAATTAAGAAAATTTGGGTGAAAACAATTAAAACAAACCAAGTAGATATGAAAGAGTTAACGAAAGACGAGCGAATGGCTCATCTTTCGTTAACTCTTTAATAATGGGGCCTCCCCGCCATAAAGCGTATGGCGGGGAAGCCCCATTATTAAAGGTGTGCTGGATGAGAGGATGCACAAGGTATGTTTTCCAGGCAGTAAAATGAGTAGAGTGATGGAGGCATTGGATATGAGGATTGAGCAAGCAAAAGAGTTGATGGTTTTAATAGGTACGAATGACTTGACAAAGGACAAAGAGTACGTCAGAATGGATATCAGGAGCTTTAGATGGATTAAAGAGAATAGTGTGACAGGAAGGGTAGTAAGCATGTTGCCTAGGTATGACTGTGGAGAGATGAGGCAGAGAGCAAGGATTATTATTATTATTATTACATAACGCCTCCAGGGAGTCCAAAGACTCATCGAGGGAGGAACCTACTTCTCCATCTCCACCACTCCACCAACAGTAACTACCTTCATCATCTACACCAATGCCATCTACTGCCGACCATCACCACCAATGAATGAAATGTTGGCTGAAATGTGTGAGGAGAGGGGAGTACAGCTAATGTGTGGAATGAGTTTGAAGGACAAAGTGAACCGCATTCGAGTGGTTATGGTGTGAGTCGCTTGGAGAGACTGCTGCTGGAAGGTAGAGAAGTGAGTACAGAGAATGAATCAGATCAAGTGAGAAGTGATGTGGAAGAGCAAGGAGAGATTGAAGAGGTGGTTATGAATGAGAAAATAAGTGGCATGAGTATGGAAAATAAGAGAATGTGGTGCAAGATGAACAGGGAAACGGGAAGGCTCAGGTTGGACAGGGATACACAGCGTGAGAAAGGCAGATGCTCCAAGAGGATGTGAGAGCATGTGTAGACAGGAAAAGAATGGGATGACCTGGGATCAACAGGAAACAGTTGGTATTGAAAAGGGTTTTAAAATGAAGAAGCAGAAAGGGAAATGGCCCCAGTCGAGCATTTTAAGTTCATATCGAATGAATGGTATCAGTGGAACTAGCTGCAGATCCAGGAATCAGCTGTTGTGTTTATATACAATTGCTAGAAGTGTAAGAAACAAAGCAGATGAAATGGTTGTACTAATGGAGTCCGTTCACCCAAAAATTGTTGGAATAAGTGAGACATGGTTAGATGAGGACGACATCCTGACAGGAATAGAAATGGAAGAGTATGATGTGTTTCATGAGCATAGAAGGGTTAAAAAGAGAGGGGGTGCTATTAATGATAGAGAAAGAGTCATGTCCATACAAAGTAGAGATGAAACAGGGAAATAATGCCAGTGGTTTTGAGGCAGTATGGTGTGAGATAGAGGTGAATGGAATCAAATACTTGGTGGGATGCTGTTATAGGACAGGTAATGTGGATGGTAGTGATTATGAAATGTATAATCAAATTAGCCAAGCAAATAAGAAATGAGTGATCATTATGGGCAATTTTAATTATAGCAATATAGGCTGGAATGATGAGATAACAACTGGAAGTAAAGAAAATGAGTTTCTGAGGGATAACTACCTCAGACAGTATGTAACAGAGAGCACACGACGATTGAGGATCTAGGATTTGGTCATCTCATCAGAGAATGTAATTATAAATGAAGTGTCAAATCACCCACCAATCGGTGAGAGTGACCATGAGGTGATTACCTGGGTGGTTCTCAGCGGTGTGACGACCTTTGTAAGGGGTATATGTGGAATGACATGGGGGGAGGGGTGATTATGAAGAGCTCAGGAGGCAGCTTTCAGGTGTATCATGGAATAAGGAGTCAGCTGGAAAAGAGATCAATGCAGCTTGCGAGATTTTCAAAAATTATCTAGTAGATGCAATGTCTAAATATATTCCAAGGGTGAGAAGGTTAAATAAGGTAGGTGTGAGATGGATGAATAAAGAGATTAAGCATGTGATACAGAGATAAAGGGCATTGTGGAGGCAGCATAAGAGAAGTGCAAATAACCAATTCCATGAGGTCTACAAAGACCAGGCAAGGCAGGTGACTTGGTTGGTGAGGGTAGCTAAAGAGAGGTATGAACAGCAGTTAGCTAATGAAGCCAAAAAGAATCCTAAGGAGTTCTTTCGATATGTAGACAGCAAAAGAAAGAATGATTATGGAAGGATGACATTGATTGGAGAAAATGGTATACAGACAGCCATTGCAGAAGGTGTAGTGGAGATACTTAATGAGCAGTTCATAAAGGTCTTTCAATCTTGTGAATGTGACTTCATGGAGAGATTGAGAGCAGTTGAAGATGGTGAAGAGAGAATGTGTGTAAGTGAGCAGGAGGTGTATGGGGAGTTGAGCAAACTAGATGTAAATAAGGCTGTGGGACTTGATAATATATCACTATGTATTCTGCAGGAATGTGCCAGAGAGTTGACGTCGGCCTTGACATATTATTTTTTAATACAAGTCTTGCACTGGGTCAAGTTCCTAAGGAGTGGAAGGAGGGCAAGATTGTGCCACTTCATAAAGGAGGTGAAAGAACTCAAGCATCAAACTTTAGGCCTATCTGTGTGTCAGGTGTTGCAGTTAAGTTGTTGGAGAAGCTTGTGAGAACTAGGATCCAGAATTGGGTTCACAACAATGGTATTATCTTTATCAGGAAAAGGAAAGTTACTAGTGGTGTGTCTCAGGGCGCTGTTTTGGGGCCATTGCTGTTTAAGTTGTATATTAATGATATTGGTGAAGATTTGGATGGAGATATTCAGTTGTTTGCAGATGATGTAAAGTTCGGACAAACCATGAAGAGTAGAGAAGATGTTGTGGCCTTACAAGAAGACTTGAATAAATTGAGTGACTGGGCACGGGAATGGGGATGCGAGTTCAATGTTGCAAGATGTAAGGTTGTAAAATTTGGAAAATAAAAATGGGATGCAGAATTTATGTTTGGTGAGGATATATTTTCAGAGGTGGAGGAAATAAGAGATCTGGGGATTATAGTGGATAAGGATCTGAAATTTAGGAGACACATAGTCAAAATTGTGAAGACAACACAAAGGCTTCTGGGAATGATGTGGAGGACGCTAACATGAAGAAGTAGGGAGATTCTTGTTCCATTGTACAAGGCTTTGATTAGGCCCCACATGGACTATTGTGCCCAGATTGGGTCACCTGGTTTTCAGAAGGATCAAGAGAGTTAGAAAGGGTCCAGAGGTGACTGACTAAGGTCGTTTCTAACCTCTGGAATTCAAGTATGAGGAAGGATTGAGAAGATGCAACTTGCAGAGTCTGGTGGACAGGAGAAAGAGACCTACAGTTAGTAAGGGGTTGTTATAGGATCAATGCTGGAGAGGTTCTACAGAAAATAGTGGGAGATTAGGGGAGAACTTGATGTCATCCCTGGAAACTGTATAAAGAGGGTGCGAGTAGGGGAGTGAGAAGCAGGTTTTTTTCATGCAGAGTTGTGATTGATTGGAATGCCTTGCCTGAGAGTTTGGTGTTTTCAGAGAATTTTAGTGTGTTTAAATCATGGTATGATGAGCTGTGTGTATAATAAAAGGACCTCCTAGATGAGTCTTTGACTCCATGGGGGTCTTGGGTAATAATAGTAATAATAATAAAAATAACTGACCAGCTTATATGTCTCAGTCACATCCCCTTCTTCCTCCTATTCATGAGGTTTTACAATTTACATTAAATTGCTAGATGCCATACAAGAAGAGAGAGCAATTCAGTTGATGAATGACTCTCTCCCCCCCATCTTCCCTTTGTCTCTCTCTCTCTCTCTTTCACACACACATATATACACTGTAATGATTTTCTCATAGACATTTGCTTTTTTCCCTAAATATATTCTACAGATACTTTTAAGGACAATGGTGTACGAAACTGGCTACCATCATTCTTGCTCTTTCATCCAAGGTTTTAATAACTAGAGTAACTGTAAATCAGCATCTAATTTATCATCCAATTTCAAACTTGTTGAACTAGTCTTTCTCTCTTCCTGCTCTTTCATTCCATCTGCATCTGTTCTTTCCTCACTCTGTTAAAAAAATTATATATATATATATATATATATATATATATATATATATATATATATATATATATAAGCAGCTCTCGGTTTACGATGGTTCAATTTACATCGATTCCCAATAACATCAGATGCCTGCACGTGCTTTCTTACTATAGTGTGCTCTGACTGAGAAACGACGCTAGCAGGCACTCTAGTGTTTGAGTGTTTACTGAGCTACTATGACGTATATGTATCAAACCTAGTTTTACTGTTGAATCTACCTAATTGTTCTATTTAATTTTTTTTACATACATACATATTTAAATTTATATTACATAATTACGTAATTGCATACCATGTCTGATAAAAGAAGTGGAGAAAAGTTAACAGAACTTGGTGTTAAGAAGCCACAGAAATCAATCACACTTGAAAAGAAGATGGAGGTGATTCAAAGAATGGAAGATGGGCAGACACGTGCTAATGGCTGTAGAAGTATGAACTTACCTCCATCGACTGTTACTACAATCATGAAAAATGCAGATAGAATAAAACAGTCTGCACAACAATCTAAGGCAGTACTAAATGCAAAATATGTAAGTTATAGCAGGGGTAAACTTCATGAAAAAATTGAAAAATATTATCATTATGGGTGGATGACTTGAATCATAAAAACATTCCTCTGATGCAGGCTGTTATAAATGAGAAAGCAAAAACAATTTTTGAGGATCTTAAAAAGACAGATGGAAGCAAAGAAAAATTTTTAGGAAGAAAAGGTTGGTTTATGAGATTTAAGTCTCAAAGTAAGTGCCATAGTGTCAAATTACATGGTGAGGCAGAAGTGCAGATGTTGTGGCAGTGGCTGCTTTTCCTAAAGAATTTCAAGACTATGTAGAACATGGAGGTTATCCTCCTGATCTCATTTTTAATGTTGATGAGACTGGGCTCTACTGGAAAAAATTGCCATCACACACCTTCATTTCCTGTGAAGAACATTTCGCTACAGGCTTTAAAGCTGCAAAAGATAGACATGCTTTCTGCCCGACATTACGGCCCTCTTTGCCCATGTACTACAGTCTGGTTACTTTGTGTGGCAAAACAAATTTTACCTACAAAAAGAAGGTACAGCCATGGGCTCCTCAATCGCTAACTTTTACATGGAAACTTTTGAGCAAAGGGCTCTGGATTCCACCACTCTAA
Organism: Typopeltis vanoorti; assembly: GCF_054136105.1. Classification (NCBI taxonomy): domain Eukaryota; kingdom Metazoa; phylum Arthropoda; class Arachnida; order Uropygi; family Thelyphonidae; genus Typopeltis; species Typopeltis vanoorti. The sequence goes on from NC_143556.1 coordinate 60,528,277, forward strand.
AACCTACAATATGGCTTAGATATGTTTACGATGTGTTCGCTATCTAGCCGCATGGGCGACAAATGCTAAACACATTCCTTAGCCACCTGAACATACAACATGAATGCATACAATTTACCATCAAAATTGAAAATCAGAACTTGCTCCCTTCCTTTAGGAAGAAAAGGTTGGTTTATGAGATTTAAGTCTCGAAGTAAGTGCCATAGTGTCAAATTACGTGGTGAGGCAGAAGTGCAGATGTTGTGGCAGCGGCTGCTTTTCCTAAAGAATTTCAAGACTCTCATTAAAAATCATGGACTCCCCACTATTCCCCCACCAATCGCTAACTTTTACACAGAAACTTTTGAGCAAAGTGCTCTGGATTCCGCCACTCTAAAACCTACAGGCTTAGTTACATTGACGATGTGTTCACTATCTAGCTGCATGGGCGACAAATGCTAAACACATTACTTAGCCACCTGAACAACATGAACGCATACAATTTACCATCAAAATTGAAAATCAGAACTTGCTCCCGTTCCTAGACACACTAGTCACACATCTCCCCCTGAGGCAATCTATCCTTCATGGTCTACCGAAAACCAACACACACGGGTCAATACATACATGCTAATTCATACCACCACTACCACCCATCACAAAAATATGGAGTCACTAACACCCTTAAAAACAGGGCCATAATAATTTGCTCTAACCAGCAAGCCCTGAAGCATGAACTAAAAATCATCAGCGACGCATTCATAAATAATGGCTATAATAAAAATACTATCAATAAAATACTCCATAAAACATCAACAAAAAAGAATCTAGATTACAGTAAAACCATAGCCATCCCATATATTAAAGGGTTATGGGAAAAAATCAACAGAATCATACACCATTATAACCTCAATGCCACCTTCAAACCACCTACTAAACTTAAAACCATATTCAACTCCTCTAAGGATCCTCTCCTCCCCTTGACACATCCTGGAGTCTATTGCATTCACTGCACCTGTAACTTGCCATACATTGCTGAAACGTAAGTTAGTATGTTTGTTAGTAAGTTAGTACCTATACGTAAGAAAGAACACAAGACACATTAAATATAATCATTTTGGTGAAGCAGGCCTCTCGGCTCATGCGCTCAATACCTTACACTATACAAAAACCTGGTACGAAAGGAAATTTAAGGAAGCCTGCAAAATTCTGATAAACCATCCAAATATTAACAACAATGGTGGCATGAACATTCCAAGAATCTGGATGGCACACATTCAGCCTACCTAATACATAAGATCCAGCATGAGTCAGGACTCTAGCCAACTTCTAGCTAGTATTTTGTTGTGCCCAATGTAATTCTACGACTAACAGATAATATTAATAATAGGACTCTAGAGTTGATGTATATTCTATTTTTTTTTTTTTTTCACTAGAGGTCAGGCCAACAATTGTTGTAACGGTTGGTCAGTAACTTTAACAAACCAGATAAATTGTAGTGTAGCTTGTTCTCTGTATATAGTGCATATGTTCCAGAAGATGACCGTGATATAAAGGTCGAAACGTCAAATGTAGAGTTTAGTTATATTAAACTAAAGTTTTACTCAAATAAGGTAGTTGTCTCCTAAGAAAATCCTAGGGAATTTTTTAGCTATGTGGCCAGTAGGAGGAGAAATGACTGTCGAAGAATGATATTGTGGGATAAAAATGGGAATAGAGTGACTGATGCAGAGGACATAGTGGAATTGTTCAATGAACACTTTATTGGAATATTTCATCCTAGAGGAGTCAGTTTTAATACTAGAGGGATAGGGCTGGTTCGAGGTTTAGAGGTACAGGAAGAGAGTGTGTTTCAGATACTGAGTACTCTGGATGTCAGTAAAGCTTTGGGACTGGATGGTATTTCACCCCGAGTTTTGAGAGAATGTGCCAGTGCCTTTAACCTGATTTTTCAATGAAAGTCTGGCTTCGGCAAAGGTGCCCAGGGAATGGAAGGAAGGTAAGATAGTGCCATTGCATAAGGGTGGTAACAGACTGGAAGTGTCTAATTATAGGCCAGTCTGTGTGTCAGTAGTTAGTAAGATCTTGGAGAAAGTAGTGAGGGACCGTATACAACATTGGGCAGATGAGGGTAATGTTATCTGTGAGAGTCAACATGGATTTGTGAAAGGGCGCTCTTGTTTTAGCAATATGCTAGCCTTTTATAATAAAGTTACAAGAACATTAGATGAGGGAAAGGCATATACTGCAATTTTCTTAGACTTAGCAAAGGTATTTGACAGGGTGCCACATGATAAGCTGATATTTAAGTTGCAGCACATGGGTCTGGATGTCGGATTGGTCATATATATGTATATATTATCAAAGCTTTAAATATAATAATATTACAGATATTTCATGTGCACATTTTTTGACTGTGCAGAACATAACTTTGTACCTCCCATTAAAATTGGGTTCGTTTTACGCCGATTTGGTTCACCTCCGTTTTTTCAGGAACGGCAGTGAAGTGTAAACCGAGGGCAGCCTGTATGTGTGTGTGTGTGTGTGTGTGTGTGTGTATATATATATATATATATATATATATATATATCAGATCTACACACAAAAGGTATCGTGGGTAAGCAGTAAGAAGAAAGAATAAGCATGTCAACAAATTCATTCTTTCTTCTTTTCTACACACAAAAGATATAGTGTGTAGATCTGATATATACAGGGTGTTCGGGATAAATTTGAGATATTTATAATTAATTATATTTTTCCGTAAGTTACATGTATTAACACACACTTCTCTTCATTTAAAAGTTTGGACCCTTCTTCATTCATATACAAGATGTCAGAAAGGATGGATAGCTGGAACCCACCTGAATCATGGAAGAGAATAACTTGTATCATGATGATTCGTGCCCGCCATCAAAATAAGGATATTACGACTGCTGCCCAATGCTCCCTGAATACAGTAAAAACAATCAGGCATGAACTAGAGACTTGCAATGGTGACTACGAGGATGTAGCAAGAAGAAAGATCCCTAGCAGACGATCTGATTGCGTTCGTACAGCAGAATTCCTCGCAAATCTGCAGGAACAGGTGTTGAAGAACCCTGGCATTGGAATTCGGGCTTTGTTCGTGGAGTTGCTAACTGTAGTCAAGCCCTGGATAACAAGGGTAGCCAATGGTAGGCCGTATGTATGGCAGCAGGATTCGGCCCCTTGCCACACCTCTGGGAAAAGTCAAAAATGGTTGTCTGAAAATTTCTACGACTTCACCAGTCCAAATGTTTGGCCTCCAAACTCCCCAGACCTTAACCCCATGGATTATTTTGTATGGGGCGCAGTTGAAAAAGACACCAATCGCACTTCCAGTAATACAAAAGCCCAGTTAATGGATAAAATTAAAACAGTTTTTGCGGCCCTTCCCAGGGAGACTGTAGCATCAGCTTGTTCGAGGTTCCGAAGCAGAATTGAAGCTGTGATCGATGCTAATGGTGGTTATTTTGAGTAAATCTTGTTGATAGTATTGTAATTAACTCTGCCTGTAATGTTTTTTTGTCAATTCATTAAATTTAATAGATACAAAGAAGATTTTCTTTTTCCTTACGAAACTGTCAAATTTATCCCGAACACCCTGTATATATATACATTCATTTTTTTTAAAAAAAAACTACAATAATAAAGAGATCACAGGAATATAAACAGACAAACTTTGTTAGTTATTGAATATATGAACAATTACTAGATATTTTTATGATGAAAAATATTAGACTATCACTAAAGAAAAATAACAAATAATGATAAACAGACCTGTACATGTTTCTCCATCAGAGTTCAGCACAAACCCAGATGGACAATGGCAAATATAACTTCCAGGTGTATTAAGACATAAATGAGAACACAGCTGTAAACGAGTGCATTCATCATCATCTGTAAATATATAAACACACAATTTGCTATTCTTATAATAATTGCAATGTAGAAAGTTTTTTACCTTGGGTTTATTATATGTTAAAGATATATACTTGAAATTATATACTTGGTTTTAATTCTTTTTCTCAAGGAAGAAAAACAATGTTTTGCATGTGAAATATATTCATGTCTGAATATACACGTCTGAATATCTACTTGTATATAGAGGCTAATGACTTCATAACACTTGCATTGGTATATATCCTATAATGCAAAAGCACACCCCTTTCGGGCATGTATAAATGCATAATGAGAAGGGCCACTACCAAAGCCATTTTCAACCTTTATTGAGGTCTCTCTAGTATCTTGGAATCTCTCTTGGGTCAGTGGAAGCCAGACCCAGGAGAGATACCAAGGTTGAAGTAATGCAGTACATCTTATATACAAGTAGTCAAAAGGTGCTAGACTTTGTTAATAAAAATCTCTGGATGAGAGAAAGATGTAGAAAGTTTTTACCTTGGGATTATTATACATTAAAGATACCAAGAAATTATATACTGTTTGAATCCTTTTTTCCCAAGGAAGCAAAACAATGTTTTGTGTGTGAAATATATTCACGTCTGAGCAAACCAGTCTGGGTAGTGGCCCTTCTCATTATGCATAGCATTATACACGCCCGTGTGCTTTTCATTATGGGATACATACCAAGGCAAGTGATATGAAGTCATTAGCCTCTATATAAGTAGCTCAGACATGAATATATTTCATGTGCAAAACAGTGTTTTGCTTCCTTGGGAAAAAGGATTAAAAACAAGTAAATAGTTTCTTGATATCTTTAACGTATAATAAACCCAAGGTAAAAAAATTTCAACATTTTTCTCTCATCCAGAGATTTTTATTAACAACGTCAAGCACCTTTTGGCTACTTGTATATGAGATATATAGATGACTTCTGCATTACTTCAATCTTGGTAGAATAGATAGTTACGAGCGCGGCCAAGTGTTTATATATATGATCCGTGATTTTGACATTTGATATAAAATGTGATTCAAGGAATTTAACAAGTATATTTACTAGCAGTAAATAGTTTTACTGGTGTAGTCCACCGATTTGGTTTTCAAACAGGTCCAAATAATCAACTAAGTAGGTAAGTCAACCTTTTTCAAAACAAGGGCAATACGCTAGGCCTACTGCCATCAGTATCGGCATTGTTTCATTGCTTCATTTACTGCATCAGAAACTGTCTATTATTACTATTGTGGAAAAGGAAAGTCATGTCCTGCTCTACAAAACAAAACTTGGGTCTAACCATGGATGCATCGTATGAGGAACTTAATTTCAAGCAGCTCCTAGCAATTTTTAAGCACATAGGAAATCTGCTTCACACAAAATGGCCAGGAAAGGTTCATGAAATACAAGAAGTTGATTCAGATGACTCTCAACTTTTAGAACTTCTTCAAGACAGCGCTACCGAAATAGCAACAACTGCTGAGGATAATCCCCTTACTGACCACACTGATTATCAGGAGGTTCGCGCACGCAAAAAGTGCAAAACTGCGGCCTCTGAACCATCGAATGTGGATGTAATGGAAGAAGATGGCTCTGTCCCAGACTCTCCTACCTCCTCAAGGGAAAAGATGCCCCCGATTATTCTGTGTGAAAAGAATAAATGGATGTCGCTAAGGACTACAATGAACAACTTACAGATCTCTTACCACCATGCAAAGAATGTCACAGACGGTGTTAAAATTCACCCCAGGACTGTGATGGACTATCGTCGGTTAACATCTGAATTAAATACCAGAGGTATTCAGTATCATACATTCTCACTTGGTTCGGAAAAAAATCTCAAGGTAGTGATTAGAGGTGTATCAGAGGATGTTTCCACAGACGAAATCACTGCAGATCTGCACCAGAATGATTTACCACTAGTAAAGGTCAGCAGAATGATCAGGAGGGACAAGACTCCAATGCCACTAGTGTTGATTGAGATCAGTCAAACCTACAAACACATTTACGACCTGACGACCATCTGTGGATTGAAAATCTCAGTAGAACCATTAAGAAAAAGAGCTTCAACTGGGCAATGCCATAGATGTCAAAAGTTTGGTCATGCCCAGAAAATGTGTAGGGCCGAATTTAAATGCTCGAAGTGTGGGGTAGGTCACCCAACAAACACATGCTCTAAGCCAAAATCTACCATGGCCAAATGTGCCAACTGTGGCGGTCCTCACACTGCCAACTACAGAGGATGCTTGCATAATCCACGTAATAGAAAATCTGAAGAAGGAACATACTCTTCTTCTCTTAGCACACCTACATCAGCGACTACTTCACAGCCTCCTATAGTTCAGAACAAAGACTCAGAAGCCCATCTACGCAAAAGAACAACTCAAAAACAGCAGTCTAGGACATATGTGGATGTAACTCGCCCTAAACAGACATCCCTAGAATAGTCAGCATCACACCCAAATCTGACAGCTATCATTACCTCTTCCTTGGCAAATATACTGTTAGATTTTAGCAGATCCAATCCTTCACAAAGTTCTACTAACAGATTTCTAAAGGACACCCAAGTCATCATTTCAGTGCTCACTAATGAACAGTAACAAACTAAAACCAGAATCTCTAGAGATCATTGCATGGAACGTGAACGGCTTGAGAAATAAGATTCTAGAACTTCAAAATATTGTCCAAAGACATCAGCCAGATGTCCTTTTACTAAATGAAATGCACCTAAGACCTTCAGACAATCCCAAAATTTGTGGATACCAACTGTACAGAACTGATAGATCAACCCACAGAGGTGGAGGTATGGCAATTTTCATTAAAAATTTCATCTCTCATCACTCCACTAACATCCCTCCTACCTCCAACCTTGAGGTCACCGGCATTGAGATTCTCATGAGTTCTGTCAGCAAATTAAAAATCTTTGCAGCATACCATCCCCCACGAAACTCATTATTATTCTCGGATTTGAACGCCTTATTTGATACCGGAGAGCCTACCATTGTGGCAGGTGATTTAAATGCCAAGCATTCTACCTGGAATAGCCATTCCACCAACAAAAATGGACAGATACTACAGAACTATGCTGGTTTCAACAACCTTCATGTAATAGCTCCTGCTGATCCCACCCATCACAACACTTATGGTAGGGCCGATGTCTTGGACATAGTCATATTGCAGCACATCAGACTCCAATACAATTTAATGACAATTAACGATCTATCATCAGACCATAACCCAATATGGTTAAAATTAGGAAATCTTGAAAAATTATCTCCTCCCCCTTCACTCATTCATTCCTTGGGAAAGGCTCTCCAAGGTACTTCCAAAATATATTGGTCCTGTTCCCATCATTAAATCAAAAGAGGAAATTGAAACAGCTGTTAAAAATCTAACAGAACAGATTACAGCAGCCTGTGCAGCAGTTACTACCCCTACAACTACCTGCAAATCCAACCACTTGCCTGAAGATATTATGAATCTGATTAGAGAAAAAAAATAAGGCTAGAAAAAGATACCACAACACCAGGGCACCACAAGACAAATGGATCTTGAACAGGTTCAATTCTGCAGTGAGAGATGCCCTCGCAGCACATAGAACTCAACTCTGGGAAGAAAAACTGACTTCCATCTCCATCGACAACCACTCGGTATGGAATCTTATCCGAAAGATTAAAAACAGAAATAAACCTCTTCCCCCTCTTCAAATAGATTCAGGTCTCATCCACACTGATGCTGATAAAGCTGAAGCAATAGCATACCATCTTGAAAAACAATGCAAACCTGCATACGACCACCTCAATATTAGTCATATATACAAGATCCACCGTAATGTCAGATATTTGCTCAATTCAGCTTTCACACATTCCACTCAAATTGCACACACCTCACCTGCTGAAATACATGCTATTATTCAGAAATTCAAGAATAAAAAGGCTCCTGGGCCCGATGGTATCTCCAATAAAGTTATAAAACTTCTACCACGTAAAGCTATTGTTCATCTAACAAATATAATCAACTCCATCCTTCACTACAAATATTTCCCTTCCTACTGGAAACTGGCATACATAATACCAATTCATAAACCTGGAAAAGATCCCAGTTTGCCTCAAAATTACAGAACAATCAGCCTCATCTGTAATCTCGGCAAAATTGCCGAGAAGGTAATCCTTACTAGGCTTCAAGATTCAGTACTCCGATTAAATATCCTGCCTGAGGAGCAGTTTGGCTTCCGACAATTGCATAGCACCATGCAACAAATACACAGATTGGTGGAACACATTACCATAGGTTTTAACTGGCATCAATGCACTGGGGCTGTTTTCCTTGACTTAGCCATTGCATTTGATAAGGTTTGGTATTATGGTTTGCTATACAAATTAATATCATCTGGTGTCATTTATATCATTAATATCAATCGGAATCATTCAACTTATAAAGGCATACCTCTACGATAGGTGCATGCAAGTAAGGCTGTGTGGAGTAGTCTCGACACAAAAACACATCTTGGCTGGAGTTCCACAAGGGTCCTTACTAGCACCAATCCTATTCTCCATAAACTTGTATGATATACCATTCAACCCATTATCTTCAATTAAAGCTCTTTACGCTCACCTAGCCATCAAGAAACTTCAAGAAGCTACTGCAAACTGAACAATATTTTGCCAAATGGCGACTCCTAGTGAATCCCCTGAAGAGCGTAGCCGTCCTATTTTCAAGAAGATTACTGCTTCCTAAAGAAGATATTCTCCTTTTCAACACTGAAATTCCATGGAAAACAGAGATCAAATATCTTGGTGTAATACTAGACAGAAAACTGACCTTCAGTTCACATATCAGCAATCTTTGTGCCAACACATCAAAAGCCAAAAAACCCAGCTCTACCCGCTAATAAACAGAAACAGTAAGCTGAGCACCAGAATCAAACTTCTCATATACAAACTGATGGGTCGTCCAATACTCATCTACGCTTCACTGGCCTGGAGTCATACTTCAAACTCGAATATTATCAAATTACAATGCATCCAGAACAAATGTCTCAGAATGATCCTGGGCACCCCATGGTTCATCCGAACTGTCCAACTGCACTGGAACACGGAGGTCCCCTATATTTATACTTTCATGCAGACTATAGCAACCAAATACTTCTCAAAAGCAACTGTGCACCCTAACAGACTGATCCAACTGGCTGCTGATTATGATGCAATGGACTATTCTAAGCACAAAAGACCTAAAGCCATCTTCAACCCCAACACTGAGGATTAATTTCCTAGCCCACTCAGGGCGAGCAATTAGCACATAAACTTTCTCAACTCACAGCTTCTCTCAAGATAGCTGGGAATATGAAAAGCTTTTGCTTCACCCGTTAAGTCAGTAATGTTAATAGTTAATAGTCAACCTTGGTATGAGGAGGGAAAAAGATGGTGGCTCATGTGTTAGTGTTTTGTGTCGTGTATTATTGATGATGAATTGTGAATTTGATTGATATGTTTTTAGCGATTTATTTATGTTTATTCATTAGTAATAGTAGTTAATTGCTTGCTACCATAAACAGTCACTTTATTTCCATAGTGCTTTATCCAGGTAAGTCATTTGTAATTACAAGGACGATACACTAGGCCTACTGCCGCTAGTATCGCCTTTGTTTCTTTTAGTGACATTTTATTGCTGGTAGACACCTAAGAGTGTCTATGGGATTTGCTAGTGGACCCTCAAAAGTCCGCAGGATTATCTTTACCTGTTCGGGACACCTGAGAAATCTCTACTCTTTCTCCATCTGTGTCTTAACACATTTTAAATTATTGAAATGGCAAAACTTCTGAATGAGACCAAATTCGAGGAAGTATACATGGAATTCCTCAGACTAGGAAAGCTGCTGAGTGATAATTGGCTGGGAAAAGTGAAATTGTATGACACGTTTCCCCCCGAATGTGTCTCAGACGTTGTCACTGAAGATCATTTAGAATCGGTGCCTTCTACTTCTTCAGACTTTTGTAGAAAAAAGTCTGAAGGAGTAGAAGCAAAAAGCGAAGAACAGATGAACCACACAATGACAATACTGAAATGGAACAGGATTCTCAGGGTTTGGACGCCGCTATTTCTCCCAAAGAAAAGGTGCCTCCGATCATCCTTAGAGAAAAGCATAAGTGGGCAGCTTTAAGATCCAAAATGTCCAATGTGCATATTGGCTTCATTAAGGCCAAAAACATGGATGAAGGCATAAAGATCCAGCCAGCAACAGTGACAGACTATAGAAGGCTGACCAAAGAACTGGATGACAGAGGCATCCAGTATCACACCTTTGCGCTCAGCTCCAAAAAAAACTTAAAAGTAGTCCTTTTTGGTGTCAGTGAAGACATTGACATAGCAGAAATAGCTGCTGACCTAAATTCTCAGGATCTGCCTCCAGTCAAGGTCAGCAGAATGTACAAAGCAGACAAGACTCCCATGCCATTAGTCCTTGTTGAGATTCATAAAATATACAAGGATATCTACAACTTAAAAACAGTCTGTGGTCTCATCGTCACACCAGAACTACTCCACAAAAGATCATCTTCTGGGCAGTGCCACAGGTGCCAGAAGTTTGGCCATGCCCAGAATCTATGCAGAGTGGAATATAGATGTTTAAAATGTGGAGACAGCCATCCAACCAATACCTGCACAAAGCCAAGGACCACCTCGGCCAAATGTGCCAACTGCAGTGGCCCTCATCCTGCGAACTACAAAGGATATATTCAGCACCCAAAGAACAGACGGATGGAGGCAGTCAATCAGCCCTCCTCCTACAGTACAAGAACACCAGAGGCCCAGACATCAAAACCGGAGACTCAGCAGCCACAGTCGGAGACCTCCAATAATAGAGACACCCAAAAGCAAACAAGAAGTTATGCCGATGTGACCCATACAATTAGACCAATTCCAGAACAAAATCAACTAACAGCACCTAAAAACCTAACAGCTGTTATTACGGTCTCACTAGCAAACATGCTACAAAATTTCAGCCTATCAAACCCTACTGAAACCTCCACTAAAAGATTTCTTCGTGAAACACAGGTCATCCTCAGAGCTCTCATAAATTAATAGTAACAAATTCATTCCAGCATCTCTTCAGATAGTTGCTTGGAACGCAAATGGCCTCAAAAACAAAATTCTGGAATTCCGAGATTTCACATATAGGTATCAACCAGATGTTATTTTAATCAGTGAAACTCATTCAAGACCCTCAGACAATCCTACAATAAGGGGCTATCACCTATACAGAAATGACAGACTACTCTACAGAGGCGGCAGCACTGCCATCTTCATTAAAAACTACATTAAGCACCACTCTGTGAGCAATCCTTCAACCACTAACCTTAAGATCACAGGAGTGGAAGTAGTCACCAGCTCCACTGGCAAACTGAAAATCTACTCAGCTCACAATCCTCCCCAAAAATCTCTACTTTACTCTGATCTAAATGTCATCTTATGCATCAGAGAGCCCACCATTATTGCCGGGGATATGAATTCCAAGTATCCTGCATGGAATTGTACAACCACAAACAAGAATGGTTGCATCCTTTGCGATTACTTAGCATCAAGCAATGCTGTTGTGGCAGGCCCCACCGAACCTACTCATCTCAGTACGTTCAGCACTGCTGACATCCTGAATATAGCTATCCTGCAGGATATTAAACTTCAATACAGCATCATATCTATGGATGAATTATCATCCGATCACAATCTAATTCTACTACAGCTGAGAAATCAAGAATATCTGTGTCCTCCTTCTCACTCCTACATTGCATGGGAAAGATTGTCAGCAGCACTCAAGGATTATATTGGACCTGTTCCTCACATACGCACAAAAGAAGAAGTAGAAACTGCAGTTACAAATCTCCCACAACAAATCAATTGTGCTATAAAGGTAGCTTCCTCCTACAAATCTTCCCGCAAGCCAGATGGTTTGCCGGAAGACATCATGAACTTGATCAGAGACAAAAACAGAGCTAGGAAAAGATTCCATAACACGTGTGCACCACAAGATAAAATAAATCTAAACAGATTAAATGGGGCAGTAAGAGATGCACTCAAAGCTCTTAGAGACCAAGTATGGGATGAAAAGTTATCCTCCATTTCACCTACTGATCACTCCATCTGGGGACTATTGAAAAATATCAAAAACAAAGACAGATCCCTTCCCCCAATATTCTCTGACCAGGGCCTTGCTCACACAAATGTAGACAAAGCAGAAGTTATAGCATACAACTTAGAGAAGCAATGCAGGCCTTCGTATGTAACCTTGACTTTGACCACATATATAAGATTCACAGCAAGGTCAGACACTCACTCAAACTTCCTATCACCAGCACTGACCATATTGCACCAACATCACCTGCTGAGATATATGACATTATTAAAAAATTGAAGAACAAAAAAGCTCCTGGGCCAGATGGCATTACTAATCGGGTGATTAAACTTCTGCTCAGAAAAGCAGTAGTGCACCTGACCAGTATAATAAATGCGATCTTAAGATTTCACTATTTTCCTTCCACCTGGAAACTGGCTGACGTAATTCCTATACATAAGCCAGGCAAAGACCCACACCTACCGCAAAATTATCGTCCAATCAGTCTCATCTCAAATCTGGGTAAGGTTGCAGAGAAGGTCATCCTCTCACGACTCCAAACCTCAGTAAATGACCTAATCATCCTCCCTAAAGAACAGTTTGGTTTTAGGCAACATCATAGTACTACCCAGCAAATCCACAGAATTGTCGAATACATCACCACCAGCTACAATTGGCGCCAGTGCACAGGCACTGTTTTCCTAGACTTATCCAAAGCATTTGACAAAATCTGGCATTTTGGACTCTTGCACAAATTTATCTCTGCCGGTACCTCACTAAAAATGGTTCATTTAATCCATTCATATCTTCAGAATAGATCAATGTAAGTAAAAATCAACAGTTCTACATCCTCCCAGCACCATATCTTTGCTGGAGTGCTGCAGGGATCTCTACTGGCTCCATTGCTGTTCTCTATATACATGTCAGACATCCCGCACAATCTGATGACTTCCATTTTGGCCCTATATGCAGACGATACGGCAATACTAACCAGATCTCTCAGACCCCATTTCATTACCAGAAAGCTTCAAGAAAACATTCTAAAGTTGGAGGGTTGGTTCTCTTAGTGGAGATTGGAAGTCAACCCCCAGAAAAGCTCAGCCATTCTTTTTTCAAAAAGGCCAATGTCTCCTGTAGGAGATGTGTTACTATTCAATACTAAAATTCCCTGGCAGACAGGCACAAATTACCTGGGTGTAATTCTTGACAAAAAGCTATCTTTCAATCAGCACCGCAAGTCTGCGTGCACAAAGGCATCTAAAGCCATAGCTCAGATCTATCTGCTAATTAATAGAAATAGCAAGCTCAGCAACAGAATCAAATTGCAACTATACCAGATGACGATTCGTCCTATTGCTATAGTCGACCTATGCCTCTCCGGCCTGGAGTCACACCTCTAATGCTAACATTATCAAAACCCAGTGAGTGCAGAACAAGTGCTTGAGAATGATTCTGAGCACCCCGTGGCATGTTAGAAACAATCAACTCCACAGAGACACAAATATTCCCTATATTTTCTCTTTTCTACAATCCTTAGCAACCAAGTTTTTCCTAAAGACTTCCACTCATCCCAACGATTTGGTTCAGCAACCTGCAGCATACGATCCAACGGACATATTCAAATATAGAAGACCAAAAGCTATATTAGCATCCCATAGCGATGCATAATCTCCATGCCCATTCAGGGCGAGCAAACTGCTCATAAATTTTACCTTCGCTGTAACCACAACAGATAGCGGGGAATATGAAAAGCATCTTGCTTCACCCCTAAAGACATAAATGTCAATTGTCAACCTTGGTATCTCTCCTGGGTCTGGCTCGAACTGATGAGACCTCAATGAAGGTCAAAACGGTCAGCAATGATCCTTCTCATTATGCATAGCAATATACATGCCCGAAAAGGGGTGTGCTTTGTATTATGGGATACATACCAAGGCAAGTGATATGAAGTTATTAGCCACTACATAAAAGTAGCTCAGATGTGAATATATTTCACATGCAAAACATTGTTTTGCTTCCTTGGGAAAAAGGATTAAAACCAAGTATATAATTTCTTGGTATCTTTAACAAATAGTTTCAATATTTCAAGCATGCATTAAAGGTTCAGATTCTAGTTGCGCCGTCTATATTTAAACAATGCACATATGTTACAATGAAACAATTTATTAAATAATTTAAGAAATATATTATTTTACTCAAAAAACGTTATCAGAATAAGCTGAAGAACAATAATTGAAATCCAAATACAAAGAAAAAATGAAATATGTGCATTACAATGCCACCTTTTAGAATCATAAACATATAGTCACATAATAGCTAAGATAAAACACTATTGGAATATATATATATATATATATCAGGGGCGAATATTCTGGATGTACTAGGTGTGTGGTGCTCATCCACAAAATATTAGTATCACCCATATTATATTTTTGCATTTATTCCCCCAATTGTTTGCAGACTTATCGGGCTGGAAAGTATGACAAGCTTAGGAGTTTGATTGGTTCAGTGCCATGGCATGTACAACTGCAAGGACTAGAAGTTGATAGTGCATGGGAGGTAGTTAAGAAGTGCTTGCATGAAGCAATGGCTGACTGTATACCTAGAGTCCGAATAATAAATCAAGTAGGGGTTAAATGGATGAATAACACCATTAAGCTTGAGTTGCAAAAAAAGAAACAACTATGGAGGGAATTTAAGGAGAAGGGTGACCGGCAGGCACATGAACGGTATAAAGCACAGGCCAGAAGGGTGACGAGTGTGGTAAGAAAAGCAAAAAAGGATTACGAAAGAACATTGGCCATGCAGGCTAAAGAGAATCCTAAACAGTTTTTTAGATATGTAGCAAGTAAAAGGAAAAATGTACATGGCAGATTGATTTTAAAGAATGCCGATGGTAGGGAGGTAACTGAATCAGTTGAGATAGTTGAGTTACTGAGTGAGCATTTTGCAAAAGTATATCATCCAGGTGGTGACATTGCAGAAACGAATAAACCAGTAGATTATACGGGAATTGTGGTTAATGAAGTGGAGGTGAGTAGTCTATTGCATAACCTCAATGTCAATACATCTGTGGGATTGGATGGTATACCAGCTCGTGTTGTACGAGAAGCAGCTAAAGAATTGTCAGTACCCTTGACCATTTTGTTTAATTTGAGTCTCGGGTCTGGGTTAGTCCCGAGCAGGTGGAAAGAGGGGAAAATAGTTCCACTGCATAAAGGTGGTTCCAAGACTGCTGTAGTAAATTACCGACCGATTAGCATATCAGGAATCATTGTCAAGGTCTTAGAGAAAATAGTCAAGAGGAAAATACAAGATTGGATAGAAGAAAATGGGATACTGTATCGGGGACAGCATGGTTTTGTGAAGGGTAGGTCATGCCTCAGTAACTTGCTCACGTATTATAACACAGTGACGGCTGAACTGGATAAGGGTAATGGGTTTAAGGTGATTCTACTGGACCTTGCCAAGGCCTTTGACAGGATTCCACATGGAATTCTAATCAGTAAATTGCAGCATATGGGAATGGACATAGGGTTGGTGAGATGGATAGGAGGGTGGTTGACGGAGAGATATCAGAGAGTGGTTTACTCGGGAGTAGAGTCCACAAGACGGCCTGTGACTAGTGGTGTGCCACAAGGATCTGTTCTTGGACCACTGCTGTTTAATTTGTTCATAAATGATATAGGAAATGATCTGAGAGGAACAGTTCATTTGTTTGCGGATGATGCAAAGTTGGGTAGGGCAATAGTGAATGCAGATGACGTCAAAATTTTGCAGGATGATTTGGATAGATTGGAGGTCTGGGCTAAGGAGAATGGATGTCAGTTTAATGTGGCAAAATGTAAGGTTATGCATTTTGGGGTGAAAAGATTGGCTGCAGTTTACTGCATTGGTGGAACCGTGCTCCAGGAAATTGATGAGGCACGAGATTTAGGAGTGTTGGTAGATAAGGAATTGAAATTTAGGGGACACATTGCAAAAGTGACCAAAACAGCTCATCAAATCACTTGGTTGCTGAAGAATACGATGACAAGCAGAGACAAGCAGGTTATTGTTCCTCTGTATCGAGCCTTGATAAGACCCCATCTAGACTACTGTGCTCAGATTTGGTCACCTAGGTTTCTTCTTGATGGGGAGGAGGTGGAGAGGATCCAGAGGCGAGTGACCAAGATGATAGCAGGTCTGTGGAATGAACCGTATGAGAACAGGTTGAGGATTTGTGGGTTGCAAAAATTGGTTGATAGGCGGAGGAGGGGAGATATGATTGAGACATTCAAATTACTGAAGGGTTTCTATAAAATTAATTCAGAAGATATTTTTGAGAACAGGGCTGGTTGTGGGAGGACTAGGGGACATCCATGGAAACTGGGCAAAAGTGTGGTTAGTAAAGGTGTTAGAGCTGGGTTCTTTACTTTTAGAGTAGTGAATGAGTGGAATGCGCTCCCTGAGTCTGTGGTGGATGCTGTGACAGTGAATGAGTTTAAGGCGAGGTATGATAGATACTGTATGAATGTCAAATAGTTGTGATGAATATGATTTGGGGCCTCCCTCGATGAGTCCAATGACTTCCTGGAGTTGCCCGTAATAATAGTAATAATAATAATAGTAATAGACTTCATGCGATTCCTAAAATTGAACACGATATACGGTACTAATGCTTCATTGTCCTCTTCATGAGGGTAATAAAGCATTAGTGTTTCATGAAGAAGGCACTTTTCTCCCCGTAAACATTGCATCACATTCGCGTTAATAGCCCGGGTGCGCATTCTAAATGCATACACCTTTGAACCATTCAAAAAGATGTAAAGAGGGCACAGCAGGTCAAATTCTTAGCTTTCTAATATTTTTAAACAGCTGAGAAGGCAGGGAAGGGTGAGCTAAAATTTTGAGGTCACACAGCACCTAGCATCTGTGATTGGTTATTGTGTCAACCAATCCAATTGAACATTGTCACTTGTCATGAGTTGAGTGCTTTTCGTATTCGATGTATATTACAAACAGTTGTTATGCATGTTTTCTGAACTGAAAATTTGAAAGTGGATGTTAGAAGAAAAATGCTAATTGTTTTTTCTTTTGCTTGTGCAGTACAGCATCTGTTGAGGTTGCAAAGCTTTTTAACGGTATATAGAGACATTTTTATTCTAGTCTTCGGAAACAACAGATAAAAAATATCTACTCCTGAATAAAAATGAATATTCTGTGTATTATAAGACGTTGTTGATCTACAACAAAATACGAGCATATATGAGATTGATAAGACAGAAGAACCACTGATACTAAAAAAAAAAAAAAAAAACAATGAATTTAGGATTCCAAAAATGCGGATAATTCCGATAATGATCGGATGTTATGTATACTAAGTCTCAGTAAACAAAATAAAATTCTTGGAAAACGGAGTGACAAACCAGAGAAATACACATAACATGTGCAACAAATTTTGCGAGATGATTTGATGCTCCATCAAACCATATTTATTCCTGCAATACTCTCTCACTCTCACTTTGTAAGTTTTTTTTTTTTTAAATTATGCCATCATAAATTCACTTATTCATGTTTAGAATTTATATGATCGTGCTATTTGCTCTACCCCGCAACTTATAGTACACACATATCACAAATAATAATTATTAATTATTCTTTACCATTAATGAAAGTGTTTCTACTCACACTTATTCTTTCCTATTCTCACGTCTTATAAATGATGGGTCACATATTTTCATCTTTGAGTATTTCAAATATACCAACTAAATATAGCATTCTCCTTCATTATTGTTTTCTAATAAATCCTAAAACAGATTGTTCCCCCACTCTATGCAGAAGTATTCAAAGTTATCCTGCAATTAACTGCATTGGACCAATTAAGATGAGCGCCGATGGTGCTATGCCCTCTCAAAACTTTCATACATCGATAAAATGCAATCACACGATCATAGGTGTCCGCAGAGGAGGAGGAAATGGGGCACTTCCCCCTGGGATCGATTAAAAAAATTCCACAAATTATAATCGTAAAATTGATTGAGATATGTAATCTTACACCCTCGACACTGGGAATGCTTTGTCTGTCTTAAAATTTTATTATGGGTTGGCCTGTTTCAGCACAAGGCAGAGTAGCCATTGAACACGTGTCTTATTGAAGCAATAAAACACGTGTTCCTGTTTTTGGTTCATCTTTTTTATTTGTGAGTGACCGGTTAGTTCGTCCTCTATGTCTGTTACTGAGTGAAGTGTGAAATGTAAATTTATAGTGAAACAAATGTAAACAGAAAAATACATTTTTAAAAGGTAAGTGTATGTAATTTAATATTATTTTACTTGTTAGTTTTATGATTTTTTGCTTTTAAACTGAAATAATTTAATTTAGGATTAATTAATTAGTTGATTTTTAATAAAATTTGCCAGTCAATTTTTTTTATATATGAAATTGTGCTAAAAACTATTAATTCTGAATACCTTTTTTTTTTCCCCCAAGAATTAAAGATCATTAAAATCGATGCAAAACGAAAAGAATGTATTTATAGTTTACATCGACAAATAATTACATCACAAAAAGCTAAAAGACGTTTATTGATGTAATTATTTAATTAAATCAATAATTATAAAAATTTATTTACAAATTTATTGATGTAATTATTTGTCTCCGAGCTTTGCCACCCCCCCCCTCACCCAAGAAAATTTTCTGCGGACGTACGCCCATGCATACGGTCAAATTGACGTGAAATTTGTAGCGAGGGTTGCATAACCCACATGACAGCACACCCAAACGAAATGAGCACATGACGCCACTGATATATAGATATATACATTCTCTTTTCAGCTATCTCAGACGAAGACTGCCAACACATTGTGAACTGGACTCAAACTTCTAACATCCATGTGTTCTATGATGAACTCAAGAGAAAGATTGTCGAATCTAGGGAAATTTCTCTAGATTCCTCTCATATCAACAACAGCCTGAGTTTTAATCTCTCTGATGGACACGTTGCCTCTGTTCAGTACTTGCGCACTCGCAACAGCGCATAGTATACGTTTGTTTGGAACTCAAGCTCGCATTTTGTTTTCAAACGCTATTGTCTTTTTGTACTTGTTCTGTTATTACAATTTTAAGTCTCTGTAATTCTTTATATACTTCTTTGATTGTGATACCTGAAGATGTTGATCAATTCAACGAAACTAGTAAACTAGTAGTATCCTTTCAAATATATCATATCATCTTTTTATATCTCGGTATCAGTCATTAAAGCTTATTCATATACATACATATATATAAATATACACACAGATATACAGGATCCATCAAAAATGTATATACACACTTCAGCAAAAAAAAAAAAAAAACTATAAAAATTGTAATACTAAATTTATACAGACAACAAGGGATGAATACAAATTACCTTTGACCTCTACAATTACACGAGGTGCTCAAAGTTGTTACCATTAGCGTCCAGACACTTATTATTATTATTATGACAAACTACTGCTCTGGCAACGTTGGCCAAAGTGTCGAGTGGGATTGCTGTGCATGCTGTTTCAATTTCCTTCCGAAGGGCCACTAGTGTAGCTGGTTTTCTACAATATGCTACATTCTTCAATGTAGCATATTGAGTCCTCAATAGGTACAAGTCCAAGGGTGTTAAATCAGCAGAACATGAGGGAGGGGGAACTCAACTGCACCTCTTCATCCTATCCACTGTACCTGCAAACTTTCATCGAGGTACGCTCTCACATCTTGGTGGTAGTGTGGTGGTGCACCATCTTGTTGGAAGAGAAATTGATCATTCCCATAAAGTGCATGAATGGCAGGTAAAATGGATCGTAGCAAGTCTCTAGACCAGTACTTGACCAGTAACAGTACATTCAAAGAAGAAGAATGGTCCTATTAAACCCAAAGAAGCAGGACTTGTTTGTGTGAAGCCTCCTGGATCCTCCCTTGTGCACATCACACACGGTACCATGGATCTCAAACTTATTACGAATATGTGCACTTGTCAGGTGTGTAGGAGGTTATGTTGCAAACTCATGCTTCCATTGTCATTGAACTTTAACAACATTCTCAAATTTGAACTACCACTTTAAAATGGTCTTGTGTTCCTCGAACAATAATTGTGTCTTGGCCATTTTGTTTGACTGTACTACCGGTCATGTGTTGATGCCAGTATTCATGAATAATGACATCTTTTGAGAGAACATCGTACTACACATTGCTATCGTAATTTGATCCAACTTCAAAAAGTCTATAGAAAAGTATGTATACATTTTTTGTTGTGACGGACCCTGTATATACAGGTATCCCTTGATTAACGTGATTAATTAATCCCTCGATGTTACCGTGTATATCAAAATCGCGTTAATCAAATATAATAATCAATGGTAAAAATAACAATTCGTCCATGATTGATTACTGTATTAATAATTCGTTTTATGTGGTACTCCTTTAGGAAAGATAAAAAATGAATGCAAAGTAAATGTTTAATAAATGTTTGTACCTACATTAGATAACTTGATAACAAAAAAAGTTATCAAGAGTCGTTTGAACAGTTTTAGTTTTTCTTATCAGCATAAATTCTACGATAACAAGCAAAACAACTCTCTAGACCTCGGCAAACAAGCATTCTTCGATTAACATCTGGATCCATATCCATTACTTGCTGTTTAAGCGATTCTAAACTGCGAAATATTCTATCCGGTTCTTTGATTGTCATCTCCTTTGGAACTTCATCTTCACATTCCATTTGTTCATTGTCTTCATATGCGAGTTGTTCAATTTCAAGATCGTTGTCACTGAAATCTTTTGAGTTTGAATCCAATAATTCTTTAACATTTTCTGCATCAACACCATCAAAATCAAAGTCTTCACCAATTGCAATGATTTCTTCAACCAAGTTGTTCACAGGATTTTGAAAACAACCTAAGTCATTAGTGCATTCTGGCAAAAGGTTTTTCCAAACAACTCTCATGCAGCTAGAAGACACTTGCTCCCATGAGTCATGAATGCTTTCAATTGCATGTTTAATGTTAAAATTTTTCGAAAATTCTTGTAGTGTAATCGCATTTTCTCCCATTGTTGTTTCTACTGCCTTCGAGAATGTCTTTTTAAGAAAATAGGCTTTGAAAGTTGCAATGAAGCCCATGTCCATGGGTTGTAGCAATGATGTCGTATTTGGTAGAAAAAATAAAATTTTCACATCGCACAGATCATTAAGAGAATTTGGATGACCAGGTGCGTTATCTAAATGCAAAGTTCTGGTGTATTTTTTAAATACACCAGAATGATTGGAGCTTGTAATACACCTAATCTTAATGCTTAATGGGAGGAATGACATCATCTGCTTACGACTTTCTTTCTCTCCGCCAGGAAACACTCCTCAAGGTTTGCATGTTTTTGTGTGGTAAATTTAAAGGCATGTTAATCAAAACTCTTGTTGCGTATATCAAAGGATTGTTGCAATTAATTTTGCTGCGTTAATCAAATCCCGAATTAAGCAAAACTGTGTTAAGCAAGGGATACCTGTATGTGTGTGTGTGTATATATATATATATATATATATATATAATAAATAATACAATTGAGGATAAAATTTACTGAACTTTAGAAAGGAAACAAAATGATTATGATTTAAGTTAGGCCAATTTTGTAATCCTTCAGTACTATCTTTGAATAGAAGTTCAAATTTATAATGACAGTGATGCATGAGTTTTGTATTGCTTCATGGCTAGTGTTGTCAAATCCATTTTGAACCAGACCAGATATATGAAGTCTGATAAGCTGAATGCAACTCTTCCCATTAGATCAAAATTACAAGATCACAATAGATCATTCAAGAATGATGAATTGAAAGCTGATTTGCTTTAATGCTAACCAACTTTGTGATTGTCTGTGAAAATACTAGTGGTGGTGGTGAGATGGTGAACATTAGATGCCATTGTTGTAGTTCATTGTAGTGGGTGGAGACAGAGAGTTGTAGAATACATGCTCTCCCTCGATGAGTTTTTGGACTCCCTGGAGGTGTCATATAATAACAATAACAACTACTGTAGGACCAGATGACATTTATAATAATAATTATTATTATCATACGGGCATCTCCATTGGGTCAGAATACTCACTATAGGAGATTCATTATTCACACAATACTTATCATACATCTCCTTAACCCTTTAACTGCTATGTTGAGTTAACTCGAGTGCAGAAAAAATGGTAACCTTCCTACGATCGAGTTAACGCGATTGAAGTTTATTTGACTTGGGTTTCCTTGTATGACATCTAAAGAGAAAAATTTGAACTGGTGCAACTAATCATATTAAGCACCTCCATAGTGTAATTGGAAGAACGACGGTACATTGCACCCTTCGATTGGAAAAGGCCTAAATTCGATTCTTGTCGTGACGGGAGGAATCTTTATATATGGACTTTTCAATCGAAGGTGAGTTAGCTGATCTCATACAGAGGTAGCAGGGTTTTTTCTCCCAGAAACATGGGTTTTTCATTCTGCATACAGATAAATCGACCCTTCAGAGCACACACAATTTACAGACAAAAATACTAGTTGTGGTAAAGGGCGGTAGATGGCATGAATTTTGTACTTCAGATGAAGAAGATCCTGGTGATTCTACATAAATTAAGTGTGTCATTTGCTTAATCAAGCAGACACCTCTTGATTATGAAAATTTTATAAAACACTATTATTGCCATTTTTTTGTTAGTGAACAAGTGTATATCAAGAATGTATGATGCTGTCCATACTTCTTACTTCAGTAAGAATTTTAATTGATTTTATTTATAAATTTTTTGCAAAATTAATTCAGCACATGGGACAATGTCAGTAGAACATAAAATCAGCATTTAAAGGGTTAAACTCATTCACTGACAGAACACTCATAACTAAATCTGGAAACCCATTCACTGCCCTCAAAAAAAAAAGAAGCGAGTTCTAACATCCTTGCTAACCACACTCTTACAATTTCAATGGGAGACCTCTCGTTCTTTCCCTTCCTGCTATGTACAGAAAAAAGTCTTCAGTGTCAATCTTATAAAACTCTTTTAATAACTCGTATGATTCTAAGACGTCCCTTCTTTTTGATCTATTAGGTCATTTTTGAAGTCTACAGTAAACCTGTTCTCACAAGTAGCATTCTATAGAAACTGTCACAATCTTTGTCACTTGCCTTTGGATCCTCTCCACCACGTCTTCGTCTGCATGCAGGTGTCCAGACCTCCAGGCAGTAGTCCAGATGTTTAAAATACTTATAAAGGGGAATAATAACTTCTTTATCCCTGCTTGTTAGTATGTTCTTCAACAACCACATAATCTGATGTACTGTTTTGGTTACTTATGACATATGCCCTCTAAATTTCTACTTACTTACTTAATGTCCTCTTCCGTCGGGGGCAGGTTGAGTCTTCCGCGTTACCACAACAACCTCCAGGAGTCTCGGTTTCTTACATGGCTAGTAAGCTGTTTATATGTTTGTAATGCAGAGTTGACCTTTATTAATGTTCAATTTAGTTCTTGGTCTTCTTTTTTTTTTCTCTTTTCTTTTAATCTTGCATACAGAGCAAGATTGGGTAGTCTTTTTGATGGCATTCTCTCGACATATCCATACCAATGAAGTTGTCTTCTTTTGATATTTTCTTTTAATGAGTCTGTATATTTTAGATCTTGTCTTACAATTTCATTTGTTTTCTTTTCTGTCCATTTTGTTTTAATTATTTTTCTGAGAAATTTCATCTCAAAAGCCTCCTGTTTTCGTATCTCTGTCTTCTGGAGTGTCCAAGTTTCTGAAGTATTTAGCAATGTGGGTATTATAATTGCATTATATAAATTTATTTTTAGAGGTTTGGAGATTTTATTATTTTCCCAGATTTTACCTAGTTTATTAAATGATGACCATGCAGTCGATATTCTATTTAATAGTGGTCATGGTATCTAAGTGTTCTTTTATCACTGTTCCTAAATAGTTGAATTGTTTTACCTGTTCAATTATTGATCCATTCAAGGAGAAGTTCAGTTTTTCTTCGTTTTTTCCAATTATCAAGATTTTTGTTTTGTCTGTATTTATGGTCATGTTGTATTCTTTAGCCATATTGTTTAGTTTGGTTATTTGAACGCAAGGGCCTGTTAGCTCAGTTGGTTAGAGCGTCGTGCTAATAACGCGAAGGTCGTGGGTTCGATCCCCATACGTGCCATGAATATTTAGAGAGAGCCTGTGTAGCAGTGGATGTAGCGTTTGCCAACCACGCCGCTTGGCCGCACGAAGGAAGACTTGGTTTCGAATCTAGTCGGCTACTGAGGAAATTTTTTTGAATGAGGAAGGACGTAGGCATCTGAAGAGATTGCTGTTCTGAACGAGTCAGTGTGTCCCAGGGAGGATGATAGCAGGGGTGGCCTCTTGTGGGAATGGATACTAGGGAGAAGGGAGACAATGTCAGGTAACACTGAGCCCAGTGGAGTCTAGAAGGGATAATGCTGGGTATAGAAACAATGGCATTTATATGCTTTATACTAATGCCAGGAGTATCCAGAATAAGGGAGAGGAATTGGTGGCGCAGATAGCATCAGCCTGGCCAAAAATTATTGCGATCACTGAGACGTGGTTGACAGAAGGGGATATAACAACAGGAATAGAAGTCGCTGGGTATAGCATTTTTCGTCAGGATAGGAGGGGAAAGCGTGGTGGTGGGGTGCTGCTTATGATAAGTGATGACCTATGTCCTCTAAGAGTGGAGAATTTGGAAGGAAGTGAGACAAATGATTTTGAGAGCGTATGGTGTGAGGTAGAGGTAGGCAAGACAGGATATTTAGTGGGGTGTTGCTACAGACCCAGGAGCACAAAGGATGGGGACCAGGAGATGTTTAGACAGCTAAGTTTGGCAAGTGCAAGAAGAATGATTGTTATGGGAGATTTTAACTTCAGTAGGATAAATTGGAGAGAGGAAGATGCATGTAGCAATAGGGGAATGGAATTTCTAGAATTCTTGAAGGACAAATGTCTTAGGCAACATGTAACAGAGGGAACAAGAGGTTCAAGAGTTTTGGATTTGGTTATAGCATCAGATGAGTTGATAATAACTGAGATGACATCTCTCCCACCAGTTGGAGAGAGTGACCATATGGTGTTGACTTGGAAAATGAATAGACATGCAGGAGTATCAAAGAGACAGGAACTTATGTGGAATTATAATGCAGGTGATTATAATAGTCTTAGACGTCAAGTTCGGGAAGTTTCATTGAGGGAGGAATTGGAAGGCCGGGATATCATTAGTGCATGGGAAATTGTGAAAGAATATTTGTTAGCAGCAATGGTAAGTTGTATACCACGAGTGAAGAAGAGGACACAATTTGGAGTAAAGTGGATGACAAACAATATTAAACAGGAATTGCATGCGAAAAAGAGGCTATGGAAGAGATATAAGGAGACAGGTGAAGAGATGCATGAGGAATATAAGACACAGGCCAGAAGAGTGACTAGCGTGGTAAGGAAAGCGAAACTGGAATATGAGAGGAGATTGGCCCTAAGATCCAAAGAAAATCCTAGGGAATTTTTTAGCTATGTGGCCAGTAGGAGGAGAAATGACTGTGGAAGAATGATATTGTGGGATAAAAATGGGAATAGAGTGACTGATGCAGAGGACATAGTGGAATTGTTCAATGAACACTTTATTGGAGTATTTCATCCTAGAGGAGTCAGTTTTAATGCTAGAGGGATAGGACTGGTTCGAGGTCTGGAGGTACAGGAGGAGAGTGTGTTTCAGATACTGAGTACTCTGGATGTCAGTAAAGCTGTGGGACTGGATGGTATTTCGCCACGAGTTTTGAGAGAATGTGCTAGGGAATTGACAATACCTTTAACGTGGCTTTTCAATGAAAGTCTGGCTTTGGCAAAGGTGCCCAGGGAATGGAAGGAAGGTAAGATAGTGCCATTGCATAAGGGTGGTAACAGACTGGAAGTGTCTAATTATAGGCCAGTCTGTGTGTCATCAGTAGTTGTTAAGATCTTGGAGAAAGTAGTGAGGGACCGTGTACAGCATTGGGCAGATGAGGGTAATGTTATCTGTGAGAATCAACATGGATTTGTGAAAGGACGCTCTTGTTTTAGCAATATGCTAGCCTTTTATAATAAAGTTACAAGAGCATTAGATGAGGGAAAGGCATATACTGCAATTTTCTTAGACTTGGCGAAGGCATTTGACAGGGTGCCACATGATAAGCTGATATTTAAGTTGCAGCACATGGGTCTGGATGTCAGATTGGTCAACTGGATTCAGGATTGGCTGTCTGATAGGTATCAGAGAGTTGTGTATGGTGGAGCAGTTTCCAGGAGGCCGAGGGTTACAAGTGGGGTCCCACAAGGCTCAGTACTAGGACCTATATTGTTTAACCTTTATATCAATGACATAGCCAGTGGATTGCAGGGGGATATTCAGTTGTTTGCGGATGATGCGAAGCTTGGAAGGATTATTAGTAATAGTGCAGATGTGGTAGTCCTGCAAGAGGATTTAAATAAGCTAGATAGATGGGCAAATGAATGGGGATGTCAGTTTAATGCAGCAAAATGTAAGGTCTTGAGGTTTGGGAAACATCGATGGGATGCTGCATACTCTATGGGAGGAGTTATACTGGAGGAAGTTGGGGAGACAAGAGATCTGGGGTTGATGATTGATAGAAACCTGAAGTTTAGGGGACATATTGCAAAGGTGGTGAAGGTAACACAGAGGATTGCTGCTATTATGAGAAGGACACTGACCTGCAGAGATAAGAGGGTTATCATTCCGTTGTATAAGTCTCTGATCAGACCACACTTGGACTATTGTTCTCAGATTTGGTCCCCAGGATTTGAAGGGGATAAATTAACTGTGGAAAGGATACAAAGACGGATGACAAAGATGGTTTCAGGACTGTACAAGGATAGTTATGAGGATCGGCTGAGAGAATGTGGACTGCAGAGTTTGGTGGATAGAAGAAGGAGAGGTGATATGATTGAGACTTTTAAACTGTTGAGAGGTGGTTACAGGGTTGACACTGGGGAGTTCTTTCACTTGGTTGATCAGCAGGAAGGAGTGATGACAAGAGGCCATCCCTGGAAGTTACGAAAGGAAACTGTGAGCAAGAGGGTAAGGAGTGGTTTCTTTGTGTGGAGGGTGGTTGAGCCGTGGAATGCATTGCCTGATGGAGTGGTGGGAGTGAGAATGGTCAGTGACTTTAAAGAGTGGTATGATAAACTTTGTGTTTCTCAGGGGGGGACCTCCCCTCGATGAGTCTTGACAGAATTTATGTCTTAGGAAGGACCTCCCTCGATGAGTCTTTTGACTCCTTGGACACCTGAATAATAATAAGAATAATAATTAAGTTCACTATTTTTTATTTTGTGTCTAATATCATTACAATGTCATCTGCGTATTTTATGTTATTAAGGTTATAACCATTTAGGTTGACCCCCTTTTTCTCCTTCCAAGGCTGGAAGGAGAAAAAGGGGGTCAACCTAAATGTTGACCCTCTTTTAAACTTCTGGTTAACCATATTCTCTAGGTAGATGTTAAAAAGGTATGAGGAGATGGGACATCCTTGGGCTACTGCTTTACTGATGTTTATTTTATCTGTTGTTATACTATTGAATTTAATTATTGCTTCTGTGAGACTATAATATTTTTCTAAGAAGTTTAGGGTATCTTCATCGATTTGTTTCTGTTTTAATATTCTTAATAAGGTTACTCTGTTTATCGAGTCGAATGTCAGTTTAAAATCTATAAAACAGTAATAGATATTTTTGCTATATTCCCAGTATAATTCTGCTAGTCTTTGTATTATGAAGAGCTGATCCAATGTGGGACGATTCTTTCTGAAGCCTGCCTGTTCTTCACTGAGAATGATCTCATATGTGCTCTTTATTTTGTTCTGTACGATTCTTATAAATATTTTATAAGCATGGCTGAGTAATGTGATTGGTCTGTAGTTTTTACAATTTTCACCTTTCTTGTAAATTGGTATGATAATTCCTGTTCTCCATCTTCTGGTATTTCTCCTGTTTTAATGATTTTGTTGAAAAGGAATTTTAAAGTTGTTTACTTTCCTTCTTTCCAAAGTTCTGATGGAATTTGGTCTATCCCTGGTGCTTTGTCAGGTTTCATTTGCTTTAGAGCATTCTCCACTTCCGATGGAAGGATCATTAAGGTTCCATGTCTTGAGTTAGTGTGGGGCTTTGTTATTAGGTAATTATTGGTTTCATTCTTAAAGATTTCTTGTTAGTGTTCCATCCATATTGCTTTTATTGCATTTGGATTTCCTGTTTCCTTGCCATGCTGGTTGATCATTGTTAGAGGTAGTGGTGAAAAGTTTTTTGTAATTTCCTCAACTGTGTTATGTAATAATGCTTTGGGGTTATGGTGTTTATATGCCTCATTGCATTTTTCTGCTTTTTTGTTTAGCCAGTTTTCTTTAGCCTCTCTGCAGAGTTTATCAATTTCGTTTTTGAGTTGTTTGTATTTCTTCTTGTTTTCTTCTGAGGTATGTCTGTTTATTTTTGTTTTTAGTTTTCTTTTTTTCTTTGCATTTTTCTAATATTTCAGATGTTATCCATTTATTATTGGGTCTCTTATAAATTCCTAAAGTTTCCCTTGCCGAGTTAATTAATATTTCTTTTCTTGTTTTCCAAAGGTTTTCGGTTTCATGTATTTGAGCCCTATTTATTTCTTCAATTTTTCTAATGTAGTTTAATCTTATTTGGTTATTTTTAACTTTTCCATGTGGAGTTTATCAATTCTATTTTTTTTATAGTTGACTTTGAATTTTATCTGCATTGTTGCAGAGAGAAGTTCATGGTCTGTATCCAGATCTAGCCTTTTCCGTGTTCTGATGTTTTTGATTAAGGTTTTCCATTTTAGGATATAATCTATACAATTTAGTATTTCCCTATCTGGTGAGGTCCAGGTGTATTTAAAACTAGGTCTATGGTAAAACATTGTGTTTGAGATGAAAAGATTGTTTTCTTTGCAGAAATTGAGCATAGTTTCTCCCCTTTCATTTTTGGTTCCAATTCCAAATTTCCTAATTACATCTTTTAGCTCTTCTCTGAAAGTTCCAATCTTAGTTGAAATCTCCGATTATGAGTAAGATGTCTCTGGAGTTTGTATTATCTATTTCTTTTTTGGAGATCACTGTAGAATAGTTCGATGTCTTCTTCATTGTGAATTACACCTGGTGCGTAAATCTGGATAACCTTTATGTGTAGTCCTTTTTCTTTGGCTTTTAGTCTAATTTCTATTATTCTGGATGAGATAGGTTTAATATCTGTTATGCTTGCAGTAAGATTTTGTTTTATTAGGATTGCAACTCCTTCTCTATGTACATTTTTCTCTTTTTCCCGAATAGAATAATTTGCCCTCTGGTATGTTTAAGCATCCTTCTCCTATCCAATGAGTTTCTGAGATTCCTATGATATCCCACCTTATCCTTTTCAGATTCTCTTGCAGAATTTGGAGTTCTCCTGCTTGCTTTGTATAGAGATCTGATATTTACAGTAGCTATATACTTATCACATTTTGCTGACCACATAGAAGATTTCTCGCCAACACTATGTGAGGCTCGTGTTGGCACGTCGGCTACCCTGTACGTGGTAGTGCGAGATGTATTCCTGGTAATCGTGTAATCCATGAAAGTTTTTGGCATTTTAGTGTGGCCGGCTTGCCTTTCCTCTGCCTTTGGTCACGGCTCCTTATTCTTTATTCGGAGCAATCCATTGGGGCTTCCCTCATCTGCCACTCAAGGACGTGCCTGGTAGGAGTCTGGTCTCCCCCAAGAAATTTCAACTACCTGTACAGAATCATTAGTCACTAGTCTCATCAATTTCTTGCAGTTCAGTTCCATCAATATAGTACACAGCTTGTGATCTCTTCTTCCCAAAGTGCATCACCATACACTTGGTGACATTAAACTGACAGTCACTTACCTTTGCCGATAATGCCAGTCTATTTATATCACCCTGTATATAATGTAGGATCTCTACATTATGATTTACATCTCTACATCACCTTCATCGACCATTACTCCAGTATTCCCAATTTTTGCATCATCAGCAAACAACTGAATATATTTACTGTCAGATTATTTCCTATATCATTGATGTACAAATTAGACAACAGAGGACTAAATACTTAGTCTTATAGCACCCACTAGTCATCTAACTTTACCGGACTCAAATCATCCTTAAACTACTCTGATATTGTCCATCAGCCACAACACTCTAATCCAAATCACCAGCTTCATATTCATTCCCATCTGCTCCAATTTACATGGCAGAATCTTGTCAAATTTGTTTGGACTTTGAGCAAAGTCAAGCAGTATCACTGAGTAGCCATTTCTTTTATCCAACTCCATCGTCACTTTTCCTTCTAAATTATCATATTCTTCTCCACCTAGTCCTGAATTCTGTCTTATGCCAACTTCTCCTATACCCTAACCACTATTCCTGAGATACCGCTTGGCTTAGAATTTGCTACTGTGTTGAAGCCTCATTTGTGCAATGGAACTATTTTGTCCTCTTTCCACTCCACTGGTACCTTACCAGAACTTCGGCTTAAATTAAACAGCTCAGTCAGATTATGAATTGGTTAAGCATCTGTCAACATCGTCCATGGATCAAATGTGCTACTTATTCAACAAAATTTTCTGTGAGAATAAATTTTCAGAATCCTACCTAAAGGGGCAAAGATTATTGTCTTTACAAAGAACTTAAAAATATCAATAAATTACCTTGTGCATGATCTCGGAAAATATGGTTTCTGGAGAAGTACGTTTTTTTTTCAGAAACAGTCTAGTTTCTGAAAACATCATTCCATACTAGATCATTTAGTCCTACTGAAAGCATTCACTAGCAATGCTTTTCGTAAACATGAGCACTTAGTATCGGATCTTCTTGTCGTGGAAAAAGCATATAATACAGCCTGGAGGTTTGGCATATTGAATAATATACAGAACTCTGTAACTCCTTCTCTTTATTAAAAACTTTATATCTAACCAAATCTTCAATGGCAATTTGGGGGTCAACCATCTCCCTTTTCTGCAAGGGGGTAGAAAGGGAAAAGTCCCCAAAAAATGTTGTGTTAAGGTCATGGTATTTGCTGACAAAGTTAATTCAACAATAGAATAACTTCTTCTAGCTGTTAGTAATGCCTTTGATGTGGATGACTTTATTATCTTTTGTCATTCTTGTAACATGATGGTCATAGAGATGCAGCTACAACAAGCTATTAATATTCTTTCAAACTGGGCAATTTGTAAATGGCTTCTGATTTGAGGTCATCCTGGAAACTGTACTGATCTTGCTAAATTTTTCCAAAATACCAAAAAAGATATATGTAAGGAATCATTATCCTTCAAAGTGCTCACTACATCATCAGCATATGCTAATACCTTATTTTCCTTCATAGTTGAAGGAACTGTTATTCCTTGAACAGCATGTGTATTGTTGAAATCCTGTAAGAAAGGGTCAAGAACCAGTGCAAAGAGCAATGGACTGAGAGGGCAACCTAGCTCGACTCCTTTTCGAATTTTTAACGGGTCTGACAGGAACCCATTAACTAGGAGGCAGATGGTTGAATTAGTATAGGCTCCTTTGATAATGGATAGCAGTATTTTACCTACACCAATTTCTGGAGGATGTGGAATAGGAAAGGATGCCAGACATTATCAAATACTTGACTAAGGTCTACTTATAACACTGCCATTGACCACTTTTTCATGTTAACTAAGCGAATTAGATCATGTAGCAGAAATAACTGGTAATTAACTTAAGGAATTTACAACACATAAAATGGATATTAATTAAAGGAAACTTTATGAATACCTTCAATATTTCGGTAATGTCATGTTGCCATCTTCAGGAACATACAAATATGGTAAGTGCACGCAGGCACTAACAAAAGCAAATGAGGAAGAAGACAAGAAACTAATATTGTTCCTAAAGTCCTAATGGTGCCCCCTAGCTGGCTAATTGGGTTGTCTTGGCCATTGGGCTGAAGTTGTCATGATGCAAGTCTCCCAAATTTGGGGCAGTCTCATGCACCCAAATATGTTGAGGTTTGGAATGTTTTTTATGTTTATGATTATATGTTGATGATTTCATGAATAATCTTTCATACTTGAAGTTGCTGCTAGCCCAGAGTGGCTGTAGTGGTGAAACCGGATGTAGTCTTTGTGTTCTGAAAGCCTGATATTCGCTGTCCTGGTTGTTTGGCCAAAGTAGGACAATTTACATCTGCAAGGGACCTGGTATACACCAGGTAGGTCTAGGGGAAGTGGTTGGTTTTTGATGGAGCAGATAAGAGATGCCAAATTTTTATATGGTCTATAACAAGAAGTTAGGTCATCTTTTTTGAGGATATTGGTTATTTTATCAGAGGTGCCCCGGATGTAGGGGATGGTGATAGATTTAGTGTAATTTTTAATTTAGTGTAATAATGATTTAATAATTTAATAGTGTAATAATAATTTAGTGTAATCTTTATTGTGAAGGGAGGAAGGAGGATTGTGGTTTACTGGTTTTTGTATTTTTTGGGTTGTAGCCATTGGCTAAGAAAGTGTTAAGGATGTAGTTTAGTTCAATAGTTAGGGCATCATCATCTGAGCAGATTAATTTTGCCCTGTTATATAGTGTTTTAATAACCCCATATTGTTGTGAGGGAGGGTGGTGGGATTGCTGGTGAATGTATCTGCCTGTATGGGAGAGTTTTCTATAAACAGAGAAAACCAAAGATCCATCAGGCTGGTGAGTGATTAGAGTGTCTAGGAAGTGGAGGGTGTTGTTTTCCTCTTTTTCCAAGGTGAACTGGACCCTGGGGTGTTGGTTGTTTAAGTGTGTTAGGAAGGAGTGGAGTGTATCTGAGCCATGTGGCCAAATAGCAAACACATCATCCACGTACCAAAGCCAAATAATGGATTTTTGTGGGGCAGAGTTTAAGGCTTCCTCCTCAAAGGTCTCCATAAAGAAGTTGGCCAAGGGTGGGGAAAGTGGTGAACCCATAGATGTCCCCTCTATCTGTTTGTAGAATTTTCCTTGCCAAACGAAATAGCTTGAGTTCATTGCGAACTGAAATAGGGCTGAGATATCGGGAAGAAATTTGGCTTGGATGAGCTCTAGGGTTTCCTTGAGTGGGACATTTGTGAATAGGGACGAGACGTCAAAACTGACCATTATGTCAGAATGTTGGAGTGAGAAGTTTTCTACACTGGCTTTGAAGTGGGCTGAGTTTTTTTATGTGTGATGGTGTGTTGCCAGTATAGTGTGTGAGCACTTTGGCTAAATGTTTGGCTAATTTATATGTGGGGGAATCAATACCATCCACTATGGGATGTAATGAGCACATTTTGTTTATGTATTTTTGGAAGTCCATATAATCGGGGGGAGGGTCTGGAGTTAAAAGGTTTTAGTTTGTTAGTAACTTCCACAGGCCAAGAAGTGACTTTCTTAAGGAGTCTGTGGAGAGTTCTAATCTGAAAGCTGGTAGGATTATATTCAATAAGGAGGTAGGTAGCACGGTCTAATAATAAAGCCTTAAGCTTATCTGTGTAGTCCTTTTGGTTGAGAACCACCATGGCATTTCCCTTATCTGCTTTGGTGATTACTATTTTTTTTGTTTTTCTTCATTTCTAGTAGGGCTGCATATTTGTCTTTGGATAAGTTGGTTTTTGGAGGTCTTGCTTTGGTGAAAACACCAGCTACATCGAGTCTGACACTGTTTGCGATATGGTTAGGAGGGTTGCGGATCCCACAGTCAAATGTAGTGATGTTCATTTCCGCAAACCATGGAGTTACAGCAACAGCCTTATGATATGGTGCATTATCTTGCTGAAAGAGACAATGGTCAGTTCTGTAGAAACACCACAAAGTAGGAAGCATTCGTTGCCCAAATTGCAGATACTTCTCAGAGTTCAATGTTCATGGCACCACAAACAGAGTTCCAAGGCTAAACCAGGAAAAATAGGACCATACCTTCACATTGCCACTCCGAATTTTATAGTCGGGATTACACACTCTGATAAGAGACATTCACTGGGCATCCACTACACCCATCCATTTGCTTGGTAGAGGGTGTAGTGTGATTCACTGTTTCATAACACAGCTTTCCAATCTTCCACATCCACTGTTGACACACACACAAATTTTGCACCACTGAAGACAATGCTGTATGTTGGGTTGGGTAATGTGGGGCTTGCATATTGCAGTCCTCCCATGGAAACTCATGTCAGAGCCTCTGTTCTGTTCAGTTATTCTGTTCAATGTTCAGCCACTCTGGGCTTGCAGACCATGCCATAGATATCCGCCATAGAATTCGTTGGAAGAAAACTAAAATAATACACCGCAGCAAGTTCAAGTACGAAAAAGTATTCATGGAATCATCAGCAGCTCTAAAAAACGTCCCAAACCTCAACAAATTTGAGTGCATGAGACTGCCCCAAATTTGGGAGACTTGCATCACAAAAACTTCAGCCCAACGGCCAAGACAAACCAATTAGCCAGCTAGGGGGCACCATTAGGACTTTAGGAACAATATTAGTTTCTTGCCTTCTTCCTCATTTGCTTTTGTTAGTGCCTGCATGCACGTAGCATATTTGTATGTTCCTGAAGATGGCAATGTGACGTTGCCGAAATATTGAAGGTATTCCTTAAGGTTTCCTTTAATTAATATCCGTTTTATGCATTGTAACTTCCTTAAGTTAATTACCAGTTGTGTATGACCAACGTATAAACCTTGCTACAAGAAGTAGCAGAAATAGATTAAATTCTACCGCTTGACCTAGTACTTTATAAACCTGTGTGCTTTTAATTATGTATCTCATTCCCACTTTGAGCCTGTTATCGATAATGCGGAAAATATCTTTAGTTAGTATTAGATAGAAAGTAGATCTCCAGCTGTTGATCAAGGTGTGAGCTTTATTGGGTTTTGGAATGAGGATGGCATGGCTTGCTACAAATTCACTCAGTATGTGAACTGACAAGAGAAAAGAATTAAATAGTATAACTAGAATGGGAAGAATAAAATCCCAGGCCTCGTGGTAAAGTTCTATCCATAGCCATCAAGTCCTGGGGATTTTCTTGTCTGGCATTCTTTAACAGCTGTGGTAACTTCAGATGCTGAAATGGGTCTGTCAAGCCCATCTTGGATATGAACAGGAAAGCTATTAATGCTCCAAGAGATATAATTTCTGACAGTACTATTGTCTTCAAAACAGATGTTTTTAATGTTTTTGAAAGGAGTTAAGGATGTCTTGATTGGTGGACATGTTGTCTTCACCATCAATGCAGATTTGAGTGATAGTCCTTTCTTTGCAGAATTTAGTGAATTGTCTATTGAAGAATGCAGCTGAAGGGCTATCTGCTAAGTGCTGCTGTATTGTTATTTTAAAATTTCTTTCTTCTACTTGATTTTTTCTTTCCATTTCAATCTCTGTTAATGTTTCTAATGATGTTGCTACATTCTATACCAGGGTCAGCAACCAGCGACCCACGGGCTGCATGCTGCCCAAAAGTGCATTTTTGGTGGCCCATAAAAGGTTGACCATACTTACATGGCATGTGGTAAATACGCTGAATTATTTAAATAATACATTTTATAATATGAAAAATAAATTAAAAATAATTTTATACTTATACTTTGTGATATCGCCGTATAGCTTGGCACGAGTCATCATGAGTGGGAATAACAAAAGCGACTTCATCTGACGACAACTGAGATTTTGGTGCACTTTTGCAGTCGCGTTCCCTGGTCAGTCTTTTAATATAATTCAATTATTATTGAGCCACCCACAATTCAGCCAGACTGCAGTGCCCCAAAGACTAAGATCCCGACATAGCTTCCTGGCAACTGTTGAACCACCTAAAAACCTCCCAGAGACAAGACTTCAACAATGGCTTGCACTATATCCTGAAAATAATACTGGTATTCCAACAGCCAAACATCTTCCACGTGGTGCCCACTTCGACTGGAATACTTGGAAAAGCCTCAACAGACTTCGAACGACAGGACACTGCAAACAAAACCTCATTAAATGGGGCTACCTCACTGGCCTAGATAATTGTGAGTGCGGGACAATCCAGTCCATGGAACACCTTCTTTCTTGTCCCTTTCTTCCATCACCCTGCACAAAAGAGGACCTTATATCCTGCACAGAAAGAGCAGTTGATTGTGAAAGATCATCTGACCATATTTATTGTACATAGGTTATGTATAGTTCCCTTTTTTCATATTTAATTCTTATTCCCTGTATAATTCACCTACCAAATTTAAGCTGTTCTCATTTGAAATGTATCCTAATTTGTTGTAAATAATGTTGTACCACTTACAACTGTACCACTTGTGTTTGGATATGAATTAAATAAATAAATAATTCAATAACATCAACTATTATTTTCAGAGGATATATATTTGTTAAAAATAACTTCAAAAATGGGTTCAAAAAAATATAAAATTGCAGATGAAGGGAGAAGGTTTAATGATGAATGGAACAGAAAGTACTTTTTTATTGAAAATTGGGATATGGAACAATGATATAATAAAAGTTGATAACTTAAGTATTTTTTCACTCACTATTTTCTCTTAGTTAAATGCTTGCAGCCCGATTATTAAAAATAAAAGCTGAATGTGGCTCACGAGTCTGAAAAGGTTGTTGTCCCCTGTTCTATACCATTGCGCTGGTTTGTTATGAACCAACTTCTCTCTTTATATAAGTCTTTCAACTTTTTTCTTTTGAGTAAAGCCTGTTCCTTTCCCCCATTTTGTCATATTCTGTTTTCTTGTTTGTTTGAATTTTAACCACATATCCCAATTCCAGATAACATTATTCCAAGTTGAACAGAGGGTCTGGAATTTTCTTTAAAAGATCAATGGAAAATTTGGTAGAAGTCTCCATAGTCCAGAACTGATCTCTACTTGTTCCATGCAGTGGAACTTAAGTAAAACTGGATTATGATCTGACATGTTGGTGTCAAGATGTTTTAATCTGAATTATTTAAATAATACATTTTATAATATGAATAATAAATTAAAAATAATTTTATACCTATACTTCGTGATATTTATACGGGAAGAAGAGATATAAATTTGCTCAAAATGGGTACCAATACCTTGATTCATGTACGTGTAAGCCTGGAGATTAGGATTGCGAATCCTCCATATGTCTACTAGTTGAGCATTGCCGAGACATATTTTTAACTGTGCATATCCCACTTTGCCACTCCTGGGGTGTTCTCCTATTGTGTCTAATGTGGGGTTTTCAATACAATTCCAGTATCCAGCTGCTATGATATAGTGGGCAGTGTATAAGTATGGTTTCAATTCCTGGAAGAATTTTCATCTAACTGTTCCATTGGATGAAAAATAAACATTTATAAACTTTATTCCACATTAGTAGTATTTCCAGTCTATTGTTAAGATTCTATCTTCTGCATCCCTTTGGATATTACAGAATTACCCAAGGAGGGGAGAAAAAATAAGAACTCCTACTCCAGCCCTGTTAAATCTTCCAAAGCTCCAATAAGAAAGACGTGATATCCATCTGTTAAAGTTTTTATATCTGCAGAAGTATGTTTCTTGGAGAAATAAAAACCTGATATTATGGCATAGCATAAGTTTCCATATAATTGAGTTAGCCGATCTCATACGGAGGTAGCAGGGTTTTTTCTCCTGGAAACTCGGGTTTTTCATCCTGCATACAGACAAATCGGTCCTTCAGAACACACGCAATTTACAGACAAAAATATACTAGCTGTGGTGGTGGACAATAGATGGTACTGATGTAGTTGATTGGTGGTAGAGGTTCGGTGTTAGTGGTAGGAGAGTTGTATAATAGGTGACCTCCTGCAATGAGTCTTCGGACTCCTTGAAGGTGTCACAAATAATAATAATAATAATAGTTTCTTGTGTAATCTGCCTACGGAATCTTCATACATTTAATGAGTCAATGTAGAAAGGAGATGCTGTGATAACTGTTATGTCTAGATTTTGGATGAACCTGATGAGGTCTTCATTCTGTGAAGGAGCAATTGTGTGATCTGCTTCTTGTAAACTGTTTTTCAGTTGCTTTCCATTATTTCAATTTCATGCCCATCATTCTTGATTTGGAAGCTAGTTATTTTCTTTGAATATAGATGATAATCATATTGAAAAAACTTTGAATCAGAAACTTTATTATTATTTTTTAATTGTATCTCTTGGTTTTCCTTTATTAGCATCAGATGGTTCTTCATCGTCCATAAACTGTTTGAAGAGTTTTCATTTGATGACCCACAACCATCTCCAACTTTACATTTTTTATTACTTCTTTTTGTTTTAGATGTAGTTCCTTTTTTAAAATTTCTTTTGTTTATCCTCAATTTTTTATTAATTCATCTTTCCTTTTCGATAATCTTGTCTGCATATTAAGTTCTTTCAGTTGTCGTACTTGCCTTTCTGTTTCTTCCCCAGTTTCTCCTTGTAGAACAGTTTCATGATTTTGCATTTCATCTTGTATCTGTTCAGTTGTTATACTAGGTTCATTATTGGTAATTTCAACTGATGTTGTCCCATCCATATTTGACTGGGAAAGTGACTGCTGAGATTCTGGAAATTTGGGGCTAATTTCTAGCTGAAGTGGTCATGCACTTTTGTGATTATACCAAGTGTAGTATGATTGGTGGAATTCTTCTTTATGCTTCTCTGATATATTCAGTGTTCTAATTGGCTCTACTGGTGCTCCCACTCTTTCAGCAAAAGTTCTAATAGGACAGGTGTTAACGCAGTGTTCAGAACTTTAGAATTTCTGACAGGGTTTGAGACACTCATTAGCGATATGTCCAATCTCCATGAAGTTGAAACATTTATATTTGGGGCAGTTACCATTTATATTTGAGGCAGTAACTGCCCCAGATATATGAATCACAACACAGGCACTTCCTTTGTACTCTGGGATAGTTTACCATAACTCGGGTTGTACTGATGTTGACAAAATTTGGTACGGGCATCTTCATATCGATTGTGAAGGTGACATCACCAGAAAACCAGTTTGGATCTTCGCCTGATAAATCCATTCGTATGTTACTAATCTTACCTCATTTTGAGAATGTCTGCATAAGAATTTCATTACAGTTCTCTATATATTCCATTGGAAATCTTTCAATTTTACTGTTTTAACTTGAGTCCTGACCATTATAGGAATATTTGTGCTGCCTTTAACATGAGAGATCCAATCTGTGACATCTGTTACAGATTGGATCTCTCATGTTAATTGGATCTCATGTGACATCTCTCAATTGGAAACAATCAAAATGCATTATACGTATGCCTTTTACCCTGCGTATTTGGAATAGATTATGTAATGTATTGGGCATTCCATTACTTACAACAGAGCAAGTTGTTTTTTTTCTTTTCTTTTTATTACAGTAACCACCACCACCTGTCAGCAATGGGAAGAGAATTTTGATTTTTATAATTAATAAATTAAAATACTATTTATGGAAGGTTAGAAAGAAACATGAATTTGAAACCCAGCAATATGACTTCCAAATGATTTAGAATATTGTATTGTGGAAATTTTATTGTTCAGTCAGATAATTTTTGTACTTAGAAAGAAGCATTCTAGAGATGCTAAATTTTTGACTAGATGGTGTAGACCACCCACATTATGAAATATTCACCAGGGGGAGAAAATTCTGTCTGTTTTTGCTATGTAAGGTTTTTTAAATAGTTCCATCATCTCAATTCAATATGGCTTATAGTCAATTGCAGGGATTACAGGACAGCAATCCTGAACAGAGAAGGACAACTCAAGGCAGTTAACTCAGATAATGCTAACCACCTGAGTATCAGTCATGTTTGCACTTTAGTTTCACAATTGGTCTTTTGGTCGTTCATCTATATGAGATTGGTGAAAAAGGGAAACTGATAGTTTTGGCTATATGATGATATAAAAGAAGCTGAGGCCTTTTCTCTCTCTCTTGTTCTATCTATCTATCTATCTGTCTTTTTTTTTTCCCTAATACTATCAGGCTCTCTTGCACCCTTATACTAACT
This sequence comes from Typopeltis vanoorti, assembly GCF_054136105.1. Lineage (NCBI taxonomy): Eukaryota > Metazoa > Arthropoda > Arachnida > Uropygi > Thelyphonidae > Typopeltis > Typopeltis vanoorti. Next base: position 60,568,312 of record NC_143556.1, read on the forward strand.
ACTCTAGGCCTATGATGAGCACCTATTTTTTCACCTATAAAGATCAAAAACCGGTCTGGGTAGTGACCCTTCCCATAACTCATAGCACTAAACATGTCCATAAGGATATATGCTTTGCATTATGGGATACTAAGACTTCACATTACTTGTCTTAGTATCTATATAAAGCTTCTATATACATGTTGCCCTGTCCTGAAATTACTTCAGGTGCAAACCTTGTTTGCTTACACTTGGATAAAGGATTAAACCAAGAATATAATTTTTTGGCTTCTTTAATTTATAGTATAACCAAGTGGAAAAACTTCCAACACCTGTGTGGAATTTCTTTTGGTCTGCTCAGCTAATTTCCTCTCATAAACTAATTTTGCCTTTCTTTTCAAGCTAGTAATCATTATTGCTTGCGAGTTGCTGATCATGTTTCATTTTATATTCCCTCTGCAACATTTTTTTTTGCAGCTGCTGCTAGGTGATGTCACTCATCCATTTTAACTCCTGCTGATTTTTTCTCCTCCCCTGGGTCTAGTGTCACAGTGCTTCTTTCAAACAACTTTTGATCATTTCTCATGATCTTATGTCTTTCTCTGGACACTGTTATTGCAGAACCCTTCTCTAAAATGCTTCCTAAATCTGTCATAATTATCTGTTCTATGATTTCACATATTTACCTTCTTAACCGCTAACCACTCGGTCAGCCTGCCCGAGTGGTTAGCGTATCCGTTCTCCATCTAAAAGGCTGTGGGTTCGAATCACGCCATGGGCATGGATGTTTGTGATTGTCTGTGAAAATACTAGTGGTGGTGGTTGGCGGTAGATGGTGTTGGCGAAGTGGTGGAGATGGAAACTTTTAAAGTAGATGCCCTCCCTCGATGAGTCTTTGGACTCCCTGAAGGTGTTATATAATAATAATAATAATTAAATAAAAATTCTATACTTAGCCATCTCCCAGTGAAAATTATATGATTGTTTTCTTGATCTGGCAGCAAAGGGGTGCTATCTTGGTTACGGGCAAATCTTCTGATGCTGTTACATAGACCCAGGACCCCTTTCTTCCTTCCTTCCTTTCTAGGCCTCCACCAATTGTTTTCTATAATATTTACTCATACTGTGCTCATGAGCTAATTTGTCAATATATGCCCCTATCTTTTTCTTTGCCCTCCCCCTTCTCCAGAAGACTTCTACTAAACACAGTGCAAATAGACTCAAATATACTGACACCCACAATTTTGTTCCTGCTATATTCATCATTATGACTGAGTTGAAGGTTTGATTTTGCATAAAACATTTTCAAAACATGAATAATCTGCAATAACAGACTGAAATTTATAGATTATTCTCTTACTTTTTTGGAGTATGAGTCATAGTAAAAACATAACTCTGTGTTAGTATAACAAAGAAATAGACTTATCTACCTTTACAATATGATCCTTCAGTATCTAATAAAAATCCCTCTGGACACTGATTACTTGGTATTCCTGAAAAATAACATTTACATTTGTATTAAAATTAAAACATGAAGTTACAAATAGTGAAATGCTATATCTCCCAATCAATTAGATATACCAAGTTAAATAACTTTTTTATATATTAATAAAAGAATAAAAAAATAAAATTTTAACACGTATCATAGACTTACCATTGTGGTGTATGGGGTGTCGAGGAGAGATAGTACCTCTCCACTTGGACGGTTGCATGTAATTGTGGTTCAGATAGATTGGTTCTCACTGGACACCCAACTCTCACTTATGGCTCCAAGAAGCTACTGTAAACTGGTAGCAGCCACACCCCGGTAAACTATGTCAACTCACAGAATACAGTCGCTGCTTGAGATCGCCACATCTGGCTAGCCTCACTTAGTTTAACCTGTGGGTCAACACAGTTACAGACGACACAGTCTGTACTCCACGTTACGAGCAGCTGAATTCAGGTCAAGGAGTGGTGGTTGACACTTGGCAAAACTGAACCATTGAAACCGAATGAACTCTAACCAATCTAAAGATACATGCCGGCTCAACCATCGCCTGGTCAAGCAAGGGTTGCACCCACTATTAGGGAACCAAGATAGTGAAGGCGAAAAATATGCTATTGGAACAAAACATTACCTAGTAGACAGGAAAAACATAACAAGTATAGGAACATGGAATGTAAGAACTCTTCACCAGGGGCATTGGAAATACAACTGCGTGAATTGACAACTACTGATGGGAAGTGATTGGACTCTGAAAAACCAGATGGACTGGAAAAGGAGAATTCCACCATGGACAGTACAAAATCTTAACTTCAGGTAGGGAAGACAACAAAGAAGGAGTAGCACTTATGTTAAAACCAAAGGCTCAAAACTCTCTATTGTCTTACAATCCTATCTCACCTAGGATAATTAAAGCAAGATTTAAAACATCAATTGGATCACTGACTATTATTCAAGTATACTCACTAACTTCGACATCATCAGAAGAAGACATTGAGGAGTTCTATATAGATTTGCAAAAGGCAGCACAGCAGACATCAAGTCAAGATCTCCTAATTGTAATGGGGGACTTAAATGCAAAAGTAGGCAAAGACTGGGATACCTGGCCAAGAGTAATCGGAAAGTTTGGGTATGGAGAAAGCAATGAACATGGCAAAAGACTGCTAAACTTCTGTTCAAATAATAGACTAACAATAACCAACACTCTCTTTAAACAACCAAAACCCCAAAGAAAATGGACATGGATATCGCCAGACAGACTAACCAAGAATATGATAGACTATATTATTGTAAACCAAAGATGGAAATCAAGTATCCTAAATTGCAGATCCTTTTCTGCAGATTGTGGATCAAACCATAAGCTAGTATTAGCAAACCTAAGAATAAAGTTAAAATCTGAAAGCACTTTTAAAGTCAAAAGGAGACTGAATATAAGAAAACTACAAGACAACAATATTCTAAGAAAATATTGAACTAGAACTAAATAAAAATCTGAAGGAACTACCAAAACAGAATATAAACATCGAAGAACATTGGTGCAAATTACAGGAAATAATATTAAATTCAGCAGAAAATACAATAGGTTACACAGAAAGAGAAAGTAAAAAGGATTGGCTCTCGAATGAAGTAAAAAGGTTAAGAAATCAAAGGAAAAGCATGAAACTAAAACAGAACTATAACAGAAATGAATATAATAGATTAACCAGAGAAATTAGAAAACTAGTTAAGAGACAAGAATAACTGGTTAGAAGAAAAATGCAAAATGGCAGAGAAGCTATCAAAAGAAAATAACCTTCATGGATTATATAAACAAATAGACCAATTTAGTAAGACACGGACAACAAAAATTATAATGATCAAAAACAAAGAGGGACAACTAATTGAAAGTAAAACAAACAGAATGGCCAGATGGGAAGAATACTTCAGAGATTTATATAATAAAAACAGCTCCCAGGATATTACTATTCCAGCCACTGAAATGGAAGAGGAAACAAATATCTTTAGCAAAGAAATAATAGCACACAGCATAGAAAAACTCAAAAGTAGGAAAGGAATAACTTTTGGAACCATTAAAAACATTATTTGAAAGGATCTACAAAAATGAAGCAGTGCCTACTGATTGGACCAAATCAGTTATAACTCTTATATACAAAAAAGGAGATAAAACAGAATGCAATAATTACAGAGGCATTAGTCTCTTCAGTATTCCAAATAAGATTTTTATGAAAGTACTCCAAAAACAAATTAAGCCATATATAGAACAAGCAGGTTTCAGACCAGGACGAAGCACAATTGATCAACTATTCACCTTATGAGAGCTAATAGAAAAGACACTAGAGTACAACCAAAGTTGCTACATAAATTTCATAGACTTTCGTCAGGCATTTGATTCAATCCATAGAAGAGAACTATGGAAAACTATGGAAGAATTTGGAATTCCCAACAAAACTATAAGAATAATAAAGAATCTGTATGAGAAATCTGAAAGTGCAGTACGAATGGAGGACACCTTAACCAACTGGTTCCACACAGAGAGCAGAGTAAGACAGGGATGCAATCTGTCACCAGACCTGTTCAGTCTTACACTGGAAGAAGCAACTAGTAAGGCCTTAAACAATGAAGACTCCGGAATCAAAATATATGGGAAAAATGTAACAAATTTAAAATTTGCAGATGACATTGCATTACTTGCAAACACAGAAGAAAATCTACAGCGAATTTCTGATAAAATAAAGGAGGAGTGTATAGAATTTGGATTAAACATAAATGTAGACAAAACAAAAATTATGCAAATAGGAAAAAGAAGCACCAATCTGAAAATTGAAATTGATAGTAAGAATCTAGAGCTGTAGAAAACTTCACCTACCTTGGAGGAGTTATCGAGTGCAAGGGTGAAATTACAAAAGATATAAACAGATCAATCAGTCAAGCATCCCAAACGTTTGGACAACTTAATAAAATATGGAAGTCAAGAGACATCAAACAAGTAACAAAAATAAGAATCTATGATACAATGGTCCTCCCAGTACTCCCTATGGAAGTGAATGCTGGAATCTCAAAAAAAGCTGAAGTGAAAAAATTATTAACTGCCGAAATGGGTTGACCAAGAAGATTACTTGGAGTATCTCTGCTGGATAGACTAAGAAATGACTAAAACAAGAAATAACAATAATAGACAAAATCCAAGAAAGAAGACTGCGATGGTTTGGCCATGTGACCAGAATGGGAACAGAAAGACTACCATCTAAAGCCCTGAATACAATGATGGAAGGTAAAAGATCCAAAGGATGGCCCAGAATTAGATGGATAGACAAAATAAAAGATGACCTGAAAACCAAATCACAACAAGCAACATCAAACTGGACAGAATTGTTCGGACTCTCCCAGGACAGACAGAAGTAAAAAGAGTTAATTCAGCCTCATCATCATCCACATAGATGATGGAAGAGAGAAGGAGAAGAAGAATAGTCAGTGTATGGTCAACACCCATACACTGTCCAGCTTTGGACACACCACACTAACTTCTCTTCAACTTCCTTCATTCCATACAGAGGTGTATGGAACAATTCTTTGGAACAATCTTACCCATATACGGTTTTTTCCATTGAGTAAAATCTCCCACTCTTTAAGAAACATATCAACAGGTTACATTTTTCTCCATAATCACGTGCCCACGCATGACATTGTAGTGTTGTAGCCTTTCATGTGTGAGATCAATATGTAAGGTATTGTATGGAGATTTTATGATAAAAGATGTATTTTAATGAGAATGAATGAAAACATGCTTCCAGGTGTTGGTAAAACTGTTAGTTTGCAGAGAGGAGAAGTGAAAGAGTTGATTGTTTTTGGCAGTTATGAATAATTTGAAATAGGAGAAATATGCAATGAGAGAACATATGAAAGGGTTATGGGAATGAGTGAAAAAGCAAAGATTGTGAGTCTGCTGACATGGCACGATAGGACTGAATTGAGAAGACAGAGCATGATTGCTAAAAAGCCAATGAGATTATGCAAGATGAATGATGTTCTGTTTATAGATGTATGAGTGAATTTGATGGATAAAAGACCTGTATATATATGCCTGATAGTCTGCATTTAAATCATTTTGGAGTTAAATGTTTGGAGAAAGTGTTGTTCAGTGAGAGGTTGGAAGTGCAAAATCAGAGTAAAGCCATCCCTGGAACAAATGAGTGTGAGTAGAGAAATGATTATGCAATACTGAATCACAGATTTTGAATCGAAATGGGTTCAAAATTATATCACACAAGGATTACTGTGGGTTCGAAGGATGTTTCTGCCATTAATATACATATTAATGGCAGAAAAATCTGAAATAAAGTTGAGGAATTTTAGGAGTTGGTAAGCCCAACTTGGACAAAAATTATCAGTATCACTGAAACTGAGAGAAGATGATATGCTTACAGAGAGAGAGAGAGAGAGAGAGAGAATACATGGGATACTATATTTTCAAGGAGAAGAAGGAGAAGGGCTATTGCTGAGGATAGCAGAACTTCAACCAACAAACACAGAAGTTAAGGATGATTTTAAATCTGACCAAGATGGTTTATTTCAGGCTATCTGGTGTGACATAAAAGCCAACAGGACAAAATATGTTATTAGTTGCTGCTGTAGACCAGGGAGTGTACAGAAATATTAAAATACCATACACTGGCACATTAGAAGAATGAGTGAGGTCATGGGAACATAGACTGGTAGAAGGAAATGATGCATGGAAAGATGGAAATGCAATTTATATCCCAGTTTTTCAGGAATAATTAGTTGAAACAGCACATGGTGGAGTGGATTGGGAAGAAGGGTAGATGAGCTTAGTAGAAAAGATGTTGACAGTGCATGAAAATTCACATGGCATATCTGACATAAGCAATGTATAACTGCATAACAAGGGTTAAGTTAACTGGTAATTAGCTTACGGAATTAACAACACATATAAAAGATATTAATTAAAGGCAACTTTAATGAATAACTTCAATATTTCGGCAACGTCACGTTGCCATCTTCAGGAACATAAAAATATGGTATGTGCATGCAGGCACTAACAAAAGCAAATGAGGAAGAAGGCAAGAAACTAATATTGTTCCTAAAGTCTTAATGGTGCCCTCTGGCAGGCTAATTGGGTTGTCTTGGCCATTAGACTGAAGTTCTCATAATGTAAGTCTCCCAAATTTGGGGTAGTTTCATGCACCCAAATTTGTTGAGGTTTGGAACGTTTTTTAGAGCTGCTGATGATTCCTTGAATAATCTTTTGTGCTTGAACTTGAGACTTACCTGGTGTATACCAGGTCCCTTGCAGCTGAAAATTGTCCTACTTTGGCCAAACAGGCAGGACAGCAAATGTCAGGATTTCAGAACACAAAGACTACATCCGGTTTCACCAGTACAGCCACTCTGGGCTGGCAGAAATTCATTGGAAGAAAACTACAATAATACACCGCAGCAAGTTCAAGTATGAAAGATTATTCAAGGAATTATCAGCAGCTCTAAAAAACGTTCCAAACCTCAACAAATTTGGGTGCATGAAACTACCCCAAATTTGGGAGATTTACATTATGAGAACTTCAGCCCAACAGCCAAGACAACCCAATTAGCCAGCTAGGGGGCACCAATTGGACTTTAGGAACAATATTAGTTTCTTGCCTTCTTCCTCATTTGCTTTTGTTAGTGCCTGCATGCACATATCATATTTTTATGTTCCTGAAGATGGCAATGTGTGATGTTGCCGAAATATTGAAGTTATTCATTAAAGTTGCCTTTAATTAATATCCTTTATATGCGTTGTTAATTCCATAAGCTAATTACCAGTTATGTATGACCAACATATAAGCCTTGCTACTAGAAGGGTTAAGTTAGTAAATAGAGTAGGAGTGAAATAGATGAACAGTGAAATCAAGCAAGCTGTTTTGGAAAAAAAAAAATGCTAAGGAGGAGGTACAAGCAGTTGGTGATAATTGGATCTGTGAAGAGTATAAAATGCAGGCTAGGAAGGTGACGAGCATGGTAAAGAAAGAAAAGGTGCAGTAAGAGAGGATATTGGCTGGTCAGGCCAAGGTTAACTCAAGGAAATTTTTACGCTATATGGCAAGCAATAGAAAGAATAATTATGGCAGGTTGACACTAATTGATATAGTGAAGAATATCAGTGTATATCATACTGGTGTAAACAAAGTGGTGAAATATATAAAAGAGAGACAAGTATTAGGAGAATTGTAAGTGAAAGAATCAGAGATGTATCAGGTGTTGAATTGGACAGATGAGTACATTTTTTACATGGGAAATTGTCAGTGAATGGAACACATTACCGGAACACACACTCCTTCATACAAGGAGTGTTAAGAATTTTAAGATTCAGAATGAGAAATATGTTGTCAGTTGAATGAACCTCCAATGATGCATCTGTAGGAATGGATGACATATTGCCACCTATTCTTAAGGAATGTGCACAATAGTTGCCATGGTTAACAGTTAACCTGGTTATTTAATAAAAGTCCTGCAGTGGGTAGGGCTCCTAAAGAGTGGAGAGAATGCATAATTGTACCACTTCACAAGCATGGTTCTAGGAGAGACATTTCCAATTGTAGTCCAGTGTCTGTATAACTGTAGTTGTTGTCAAGCTGTTAGGGAGATTTGCTAGGAATAGGATACAGGATTGTGTTGATGGATAGCATTCTTTATGATAGTCAGCATGGATTTGTAAAGGGCAGGGTAGGTTTTGTTATATCAATTTACTTGCATTTTATGATAAGGTAACGAGCATGTTAGATAAGGTAAAATCATATACAGTGTTATTCATGTACTTTCCAAAAGCGTTTGATAGATTATCACATGGTAAGTTGATGTATAAGCTGCAGAGGATGGGAATAGATAGATGGATCGAAGACTGGCCCTCTGAACGATACCAGCAGGTTATGTATGATGGAGCAGTGTCTCAAAATAGGAACGTAACCAGTGGTGTGACACAGGATTGTTCTTGGACCCCCCACTCCCTGCTGTTTAACTTGTTTGTAAATGATATAACATGTGAACTGAGTGGGGGATCTTCAGTTGTGTGCTGCTGCTGATGCAAAGTTGGGGAGAAGTATAACAAGCACTGCTGATGTTAATTCCCTTCAGAAAGATTTGAATAGACTTTTTACTTGGACAAAGGAGTGGGGGTTGTAGTTTTAATATCAATAAGTGTTAGGTGTTGCATTTTGAAGTGCAGAAGTATAAGGCTGTGAACTATATCGATGGTGCAGTTCTGCAGGAAGTAGATGAGATTAGAGATTTTGATGGCTGACAGTAGACTGAAATTTAGAGGGCATATTACTATTGATGCAAAGGCTGCAAATCATAGTGCTGCTATGATAAGAAGTATCTAACATGTAGGGATAAGGAAGTGGTTGTGCCACTGTATAAAGCACTGGTCAGACCAAACCTGGACTATTGTGCTCAAATTTGGTCAGCTGGTTTTCAGTGTGATGTGGAGATATTGAAGAGGGTCCAGAGATCAGTGGCTAAGTCAATATCAGGAGTTTAGATTAGTGGTTATGGAGAGAGGTTGAAAAAAATGTGGATTGAAGAGTTTTGTGGATAGGAAGAAAAGAGGTGATATGATAGCATCATTTAAGTTAGTGAGAGGAAATTTTATCAGATTAATCCAGTGAGATTATAAAAAGAGGAGAAGGCAAATGGGGAAAAATCAGAGGTCATCCCAGGAGGTTATGTAAGAGTGTGGTTAAGAGTGGTGTGAGGAGTACATTTTTTACATGGGAAATTGTCAGTGAATGGAACACATTACCAGAACATGTTCTTAATGCAAGGAGTGTTAAGAATTTTAAGATTCGGAATGAGAAATATGTTGTCAGTTGAATGAACCTCCAATGATGCGTCTGTCGACTCCAAGAGGGTGCAACAACAACAACAATAATAATGATAATTCTTCTTCTTATGGTGCTATCTTCTATTGAAGGTCAGTGACCATCTTGGCGAACAAACTGCGTTCTTGTGTTAATCGGAGCAGTTGTACGCTGCTCTTTCCTGTCCACGTCTTAATGTTGATAATGATAATAACAAGTTTAATAAAAGAAACAAATATAACTAGAAGTTTCATAATTTATCAGATTTACATCATCAGAGTTACAAGCAAAAGTTTTACACACAAAAAAAGACTAGAAACAGTTAATTACACATAGATGTTATTCATGATTTCACAACAACTGGTACATATAAACAATTAACCAGAATAAAAACATTAAATACTATATGCATTGGAACAATGCTAGTTGTTGCTGTCACGTTCCGTAGTATAGTGCATATCATATTCTAGGTCCATCGTATTTAGATTTTCAAGGTAAACAGACCAAACTTGGTGTAGAATTAAGTTTTGATTTTTTTTGTTACATTATGTGGAGATCTTTAGCATTTCAGAGGCTTCCTCGAACTTTCTGATAAAACAGCAAACAGTTATTAATATATGGCATTTTTGTTTGTTGCCCAACTACTTGATGGCCTACATTAGTTGTAGCGGATGCTTAACCTGGTTTACGCTATCTTCTTTTTTTCAACATCTCTTAGGTGTTAAGAAATGTGGATCTCCCCTGGCCTACATAGCAAATGCCACAAGAGCAGTGAATCTCATAAATACCTGGTTTTGTAATGGGATGATGCGTAGATTTTGGTGAATCTAAGAACCTGGAAATTTTATACAATAGTAAAAAAGCCACTTTAATGCTGTGATAATGGATAATGTTGCCACTTTATCTGTAATATTCTTGATGTAAGGTGGCATGATTGCTTTCTTAGTATCATGTTAAAATAAAGGAGCTGTCTGTGGTGTATTAAGAATTTTGTTGATTTTCTTGGGCTCAACCACTAAGGGTGAGAGCATGCCTCAAGTAGTACAGTTTTTCACTACTGTTAACAGACGTACTGGAAATATTGTATGCTCTATCCCAGTGGTTCTTAACCAGAGTTCCCTGGAACATTCGTGTTGTTCTGCGAACTGGTTACAAGTGTTCTGCAGGTGAAAGATGTCATATGACACAGTTCTGAGTGTAATTGGCTACTCTGATCCTAATAACTGAAGACTGCTATGTGCGTTGATTTCTAAACCAACAGAATAACGTTTATAGGTCATGTGTTTGCATGATACATTATATGTATGTAATGTTTTTTTGCACAGAGAATCCCTAGTTTGAAAAACATTACTGGCAATATTAAAACCTGTACTAGACCAAGTTGTAAATATGGTAAATTACATCAAGTCAAGATCTTTAAAAGCGCACCTTTTTAAAAAATGTTGCATATATATGTGGAAGCGAAGTGCAAATCGTTGCTTTTGCGCACTGAAATAAGATGGTTATCCAGGGGTAAAGTGCTATTCCGAATTTTAGAACTTAAGAATGAATTATTGGCCTTTTTTCAAAATGAAGGTACAGATGCTTTTGTAAATTGTCTCCAAAATGATATTTGCTTGCTAAAATGGCATACGTATTTAGCCAATATTTTTAATTACTTAAATAGCGTTAATACAAGTATCCAAGGTAAAAAGAAAATATTTTGACATCCACTGACAAATTATCAGCTTTTCAGAAAAAAGTATCTCTTTGGAAAAATCACATATCAGAAAAAAATACAGTAGATATGTTTCCTTTGTTCTATAATAAAAATATTGAGGGGATTATTTCCGTTATAACAGAACATTTAATAATACTGGAAGAAAAGACTTCAAGTAACTTTCCTTCCTTAAATACACACAACTATGACTGGATACGAAATCCATTTGGCACAGTTAATACAGTGAGTTGTGAATTTTTGTTACAAGAAGAACAATTAGTTACCTCGTCAAAAGATAGCGCTTTAAAAATGAAATTCTTTGAAATAACATTTGAGGAATTTTTCATTTTTGTCCAAGCCGAATTCCCAGCTCTCTCTACAAGAACACTGAAAATTTTGTTACAGTTTTCAACATCATATTATTTGTGTGAGCTCGGTTTCTCAATATTAACCAATATAAAAACTAAAAAACATGAAAGACTTCCTAATATAGACAAAGAGATGAGGGTAGCTTTATTACATATTAGACCTGATATTGCTAAAATCTGCAAAAGCCGACAAGCTCAAGTATCGCATTAAAATAAGTTCCATTTTTATAAAAGGCAAGTCCATGCATATTTTTATTGTTAGTTTTATGACCCTAATGCTTTTGGTGTTCCTGACATTTTTCTTATAATGAAAAGTGTTCCATGACTTTGAAAAGGTTACGAACTACTGCTCTATCCTGTTATATTTTAATAATGTCTATCTTTTGTAATGGATGATACTGTGAAACAGCATGTACAAATCTTCCGATTGTAAGGTTTTCTGTATACTGCAAAGGTCAATCGTTTTTCTTTTTCATTTACTTTGACAAGGATAACAAGGAATGGTAATTCTTTCCAATCTTCCAGTTCAAGATTGAATTTTATGTTATAATGTGAATTATTCAGATAATCTTTAAAATGAATTAAGTCATTCATTATTTCTGAACCAAACAATGAAAAATATCACCAAGCCTTACGAAACTTGTAGGGTTATATTTATTTATTTTATTAAATGTTATTTATCTAAAATACGTGGTCTCAATTGCTAGTTACATTTTATAATACGTACAAAAATGGACTGGACAGAGATATATTTACATTGTCATTTTTATAGATTTTGCTAAATCCTTTGATAGAATACTGTATGATAGAAAAATAGAAAACTATTATTAAAAGTGAGGAGGAAGGGGGATAGTCAACTAGCAGGTTGGATACAGAGATGGTTTAGAAAGTAAATTTTAATTCAGTTTTAACTTGAAATAAGATGTAAAAAATAACATATAAGAAAAGATACCACAACACTTAACACCAAACTATAGGTATCAGCTGATGGTCACTTGGAAGAATTGAGATTAAGAGCCGATGAGTTTACCTGATGGGGGGGGAGAGCATCAGCTCCTGTTCATGTGTTGGTTTGAGATTAAGAACTAGTAATGTCATCATTAGCCTAGGCATCAACTTGTAACAGAGCCCTCTGAAAGTAGTCCAACGATGATTCAAGTGGGGTATTTTGAGCAATTTTATGATGCCATTTTTGTTTAAGGGTGAAATTTTAGGAAGTGCAGTGAGCCATTGTGGGTAATAAAGAATCTATGGGAGGAGGGCTGTTGTAGGGATCAGGACCAAGTGTAACTTTGTTTTGATCCAGCAGCTCAATTTGTTGGGCATAAGCCCAACAACTTGATCCAATTGTCCTGTCACCTAGTTGATTGTCACCCAAATATAGATCATATCTGCCCATCAGCAACTCTATCATTCAAATTACCAGCTTCATATCCATCCACATTTGCTCTAATTTATGCAACAGACTTACTACTATTATTATTATTATCCTAAGACCCTATGGGGCCACAGACTCATTTAGGAGGTCCCTTTTGTCATACACACATTCAAATTCTCTGCAGACACCACTCTCTCAGGAAATGCATTCCAATCATTCACAACTCTCCATGCAAGAAACCTGCTTCTCACTCCCTTGCTCACACCCTCCTTATACAGCTTCCAGGTATGACCTCTTGTTCTCTTCCAATCTCCCACCCTTTTATGAAAACCTCTTCAATGATAATCTTATATACATCTCTATCATATTATCCATCTTCCTCCTATTCACTACACTCTACAAATTGTACACTCAACCTTTCTTCATATTCAACATTCCAGAGATCAGAAACTATTTTGGTCAACCACCTGTGGATCTTCTTTAATATCTCTTCATCCTTATGAAAAACAGTTGACTAAATCTGTGCACAGTACTCCATATGTGGCCTAATCAAAACCTTATACACTGGAATCAGAATCTCCTTACTTACTTCTACAAGTCTGTGCCCTCTACATCATTGCCAGAATTTGTTGTGTTGTCCTCATAATTTTGGTAATATGTCCTCAGATCCTTATCCATCATCACCCCAAAATCTCTTATTTGCTCCACTTCCAACAATATATCCCCACTAAGACTAAATTCTAAATCCCATCTTTGTTTTCCAAATTTTAAAATCTTACATTTTACAACATTGAACTGCATTCCCACTCCCATGCCCCTTCACTCAATCATTTCAGGTCTCCTTGTAAAACCACAACATCTGCTCTACTCTTCATAGTTCATCCCAACTTTGCATGATCTGCAAACAACTGTATATAATCATTAAAATTCCCCAATATCTTTAAATACAGGTCAAACAGTAATGCCCTAAAACAGATCCCTGAGGCACACCACTAGTGACTTTCCTCTTCTGGGATATTGCTCCTCCTTACACAACTTGTTGTTATTTATCAGATAGTCAGTCTCTGATCCAATGCACTAATCTAATATCCAACTCCATCTGGTCTAATTTGACTATAAATTTATTACATTCTTCCATATGACTTCCATATGATATCCTGGCAAATGCATTAGCAAAATCCAGCAGTATCAATGAGTAGTCATTTTCTTTATTATTATAATACAGTATCTCCAAGGAGTATGGAGACCCACACTAACATTTATACAGAACACCTATCATATCTCTCCTTAAACTATTTACTGTCAAGTCACACACAACTAATTCTGGCAATCCATTCCACTCTCCAAGCAAAAAATCTAGTCTGCATATACTTGCTAACCACACTCTTATACAACTTCCATGAATGATCCCTAATTCTCTATTTGTATTGAAAAAATTTTATTTGCTTCAGTTTTATTAAAGACCTTTAATCTTGGAGAAAGTAGTGAGGCATTGGGCAGATGAGGGTAATGTTATCAGTGAGAGTCAACATGGATTTGTGAAGGAGTCACTCTTGTTTTAGCAATATGCTAGCCTTTTATGATAAAGTTACGAGAGCATTAGATGAGGGAAAGGCATATACTGCCATTTTCCTAGACTTTGCAAAGGCATTTGACAGAGTGCCACACGATAAGCTGATATTTAAGTTGCAGCACATGGGTCTGGATGTCAGATTGGTCAACTGTATTCAGGATTGGCTGTCCAATAGGTATCAGAAAGTTATGTATGGTGGAGCAATATCAAAGAGGCAGAAAGTTACAAGCGGGGTTCCACAGGGCTCGGTTGTTTGAGGATGATGCAAAGCTGGGAAGAGTTATTAGTAATAGTGCAGATGTGGCAGCCCTGCAAGAGGATTTGAATAAGCTAGAAAGATGGGCAAATGAATGAGGGGTGTCAGTTTAATGCAGTACAATGTAAAGTCTTGAGGTTTGGAACACATCGATGGGACGCTGCATACTCTATGGGAGGAGTTAAACTGGAGGAAGTAGGAGAGACAAGCGATCTGGGTTTGATGATTGATAGAAATCTGAAATTTAGGGGACATATTGCAAAGGTGGTGAAGGTAACACAGAGGACTGCTGCAATAATGAGGACACTGACCTGCAGAGATAAAATGGTTATCATTCTGTTGTAGAAGACTCTGATCAGACCACACTTAGACTATTGTTCTCAGATCTGGTCCCCAGGATTTGAAGGGGATAAATTAACTATGGAAAGGATATAAAGGCGGATAAAAAAAGACGGTGTCGGGACTGTACAATGTTAGTTATGAGGATCGGCTGAGGGAGTGTGGACTGCAGAGTTTGGTGGATAGAAGAAGGAGAGGTGATATGATTGAGACTTTTAAACTGTTGAGAGGTGGTTACAGGGTTGACACTGGGTAGTTCTTTCACTTGGTTGAACAATTGGAAGGAGTCATGACAAGGGGGCCATCCCTAGAAGTTACGAAAGAAAACTGTGAGAAAGAGGGTGAGGAGTTTTTTCTTTGCATGGAGGATGGTTGAACCATGGAATGCATTGCCTGATGGAGTGGTGAGAGCGAGAACGGTCAATGCATTTAAGGAGTGGTATGATAGACTTTGTGTTTCCTATGAGGGACCTCCATCGATGAGTCTTGATAGACGTGTTTCTTAGAAAGGACCACCCATGATGAGTCTTTTGACTCCATGGAGGCCTGAATAATAATAATAATAATAATAATGTTCTTTAACATCAATGCAATTCTTTGAGCTATTTTACTAATTTTTGCAATATGTCCTCAGAACTTCAATTCTGTCCACCATTACACCCAAGTATCTAGCTCATCAATTTCCCAATCCAGTACAATAATGTGATATACAGTGGGCATCTTTTTAACCTGAAGTGCATAACCATACATTTTGCAACATTAAATTGAAAATCATTATCCATTGCCCACAATGCTAGTTTATTCAGATCATCATGCAGGATAGTTACATCACCATTATCCTTAACTGTTACTTTATTTTAAAAAGTAAGATCTTGGTAGATCTTGTCTCAGCAAATTACTGAGACAAGATCTACCAAGAATTTGAGAGGAACAGTTCCCAATGGGGGTGGAAGAAAAAATAGTGTCACGGAATAAAGTTATGCCAAACTATATATTTATTTGCATATCAGGCATGGTAGTAAAGATGCTGGAGAGTTTGGTTAGAGATAGAATACAAAATTGAATTGATGAAAATGGGAATCTTTTCAGATATTTTATATGAGACATGCTGCCTCCCCTCCCCTATAAATATCACATTCTTGTCCACCCAGTCCTAAATTCTGTATTTTACCAACTTCTCCAATACATTAACTACTACTCCTGAGATACTGATTAGTCTTATAATTTGCTCCTTATATTTGTAAAGTAATTTTATACAATTTAACAATTTTCTCTCCTTCCACTCCCCTGGCACCTTCCTAGATTTAATCTAGGAAGGTGCCGAGGGAGAGGAGGAGGTGGAAAGAAAAAAGAAGTGGCAATTCTCTTGTACATTCTTGTAATATCTATGGGCTGAAATGCCATCTAATTCCGTGGCCATGTTTGCATTAATGTTTTGAAATATCATAAGCAGATCCAGTTCATCTACTTCTGTTTCCCCCATCATGTCACATTGGCACTGGAATATCTCCACCTGGATGGAACACACTTGCAAATTATTAACTCAGTAATTAATTCAACAATTTTGTTTTGTTACTGTTGCCTCCCTACCATCAGCACTCATCAGAGTGATCCTTCTATAGCCATTCTTCCTTTTACTTGCTGCATATTAAAAGAATTCTTTGGAATTTTTTTTGGGCCTCATGGCTAGCTTCCACTCATAATAAGATTTGCCTTTCTTGTCTTATTGAATAACAGACAAGAAAGGAATTTTAATCCTTTTTTTTTTTTCATTATATTCTCTTCATAACTTTTTCGTTTTCTGCAATTCTTGCTTAATGATACTATTCATCCATATAAATACTACTTGATTTATCATCCTTGCTCTGGGTATATAATTTGATACTGCTTTCATCAAACACCCCTTGACCATTTTACATGCACTGCAAACATCTCTACCCTCCAAATTCTTATATCATAGCATTGCTGTAAGCTAATTCCACAGTTTCTCATAATCATCTACTTTGAAATTCCACATATACACTTTCTTAACAAAAAATTCTGCATGTCTGACTTAAGTTCAAAAGTTGAATCCACAGGAAGAGGAGTGCCCAAAGTAACTGGGAAGTTTGGACGCGTCTGGTTAGAATTACAGAAACTAAAATGTATCCATAACAGATATAGACTCAGAAATTACTCCATTTGTTACAAAACTAAAATATCTAAAAAAAGAGTACAAATGAAGAATCATAACCAGATTTCAACTGCCAAAGCAAAAGACTCAATTATAAAATAATAATAATACACACACACACACTGCTTGGAAGTAATTCAATGGATACCATAGTGTGAGTGTAAAATCTCGATGTAGCTTAACAATACCAAAGCACTTTACATCGATTTTTTACAGAGGTCAAGTCCCATGAGAATGTTGTAAAAATAACTTGTTTGTCTCTGTATATTTTGTACTAGATATTTTTGCAAATAACCCTTTGGAAATTAACTGTATATACTCCTTTATAAGAATATTTCAGAGTGTTAAAAAACAACGCAATGTTTTGGCGCAGGAATGTTATATAATAGCTGAATAGAATGTAATAGAATGTTTATGTTTTTTTTTTTGTGTATGAGAAAGACTTACAAGCTCTTCACGTAAACACCTCCGAAGTCAGTCAAAAAAAGGTTCAAACAACTTTCCAATGGGCAAATGAATGGGCAAATCAAAAGAAGGCATAATAAAAAGGGACAGAGCCAAGCATAGGGAGATTCCCAGTTCGAGACATCGCTAAAGAGAGAGAGAGAGACAACTTCTAGGCCAGAAAGAGGGTTTCCAGAGGCCGCAGATGGAGCTCCCTGCTTCCAGCAGTTGCCAGAGAGGGGCTTCCCAGTTCCAGTCTAGAGAGAGAGCTTCAAGTTGCTGAAAGGAGAAGTTCCAATTGCTGGAGAAAAGCTTCCACGCCAGAGAGGGATCCTGGTTGACAGTTGGCGGCAATTAGAGTTTCTTAGAGGCGAGAGTTCAAGCTATTTGAGATGGCAACCATCCAGGCATTTTCAGTGAGCCAAAGCAGAGGAGAAAAGGCGATTTAAATTACCTGAAGCAGCTTTGCTCGAAAGTTTTTCTTTTGGCCGTAGGAGAACAACATTTTGCCAGAACTGTATGAGTACCACAGGTCGCTGTTTACAGCCCGTTATTTTTCTGATGAGATACTACTGAAGGCAAATTTCCTGAAGGAAGCTCGAGATCATCAGATGAAAGAATTGCCATAGAACTTTTAGTGAAAGACTTTTGACTGAATGTGCGATACAGAGCCTTTGTAAGTTACACACTTTTGTACAATTCCTCTTATAGTATGTTATAGAAAGACTTTTTAAGAATTTGGTTAATAGCAGTAAGAAGTGTCATTAAGAGAATCAATTGGCATATTGGCATAATGGAAGTTGATATAAAAATTGTAAAGATAACTTAACAGAGAGTTAGCTAACCTCTTTGCAAGTAAACTAGAAGTTTAATAAGTTGAAATTGTAAGCAGAGAGTAAATAAGATTGTGAGTTAAAAAAATTAATTAATGTTGAAGTAAAAAGGTTCTAATTTGTGCTAAAGAATTTTTATAGATGGATAGAGAAAGCAATCTCCCTATTGTTTAATTCATGTATATTTCATAGTAATGTAAATAAAATGTGTTTTGACTTTTTTGTTAAAGGAGAGCTGCCTGATTGTTTATTTTTACATCTGCACTGTACCTTTTGGGCAAGAAACTAATTGAGATAGCCAAAGTGTAAAGTTAAGTAAAAGAATAAACCACAACTGCTTGTGCAAAGTTTTATTGAAGGAATTTGTGTTAGAGAGAGAGAAATCTGCTGGCCGTATTATTGAGTTTTATGCTAATTAAATGATATTAGTGGCACAGTCTAAATTAAATAAATTTTCTAGTATCTTAGGCATAAGACTCGTAGTGCAAAGGGTAGATAAACATAGTACGTAATAATATAAGCAAGAAAGATTCAGAGAGAGAAAGTGTGCACAGCTAATTAGAATAAAGATAAAAAGATATTAAATATATAGGCAAAAAAAAATAATATACAAATTACAATGATGCAGACAGTAGAGGATATTACAATGCACAGCAGCAACAGGATAAAATTCACAATAGTTAAAATAAGTAATAGTGGATTGGAACAGTTTTGGAAATAAAGAACAGGCAAATATATAGAAAGTGTGTGTGTATATATATATGTATTCGTGAGCATTGACTCGGTTACTGTGATACATTTTAAAAAGATATTAATGACTAACAAACCGAAAATAAGTTAGAAAACTTTAATTATACAACTAGTTTTGGCTTATTATGGCCTTCATCAGGTATCTTTGTAGGTAGAAGAAACAATAATAAAAGACTGAAGATATTAAGAAAACTGAGAAGCACAAGTTAATTGTATTAGATAATTAAAAAAAAAAAAAAAAGTTCCAGTTGTTGAAAATTCCAGTTGTTCTATTTATGTGCCATTGTTTATTGTATGCGTGGTATTAGACTCTCGAGAACGCCAGTATTGAACAACAGCAGCATGGCTCTCAGGGATGTTATAGCTCAAATTACTGTTCAAATGCTCAGGATTAAGGACAATCTCCCTGGATTCAGCCATCTTTCTTTCAAATTCATCCTTGCAACTGAAAATGTTTTCAGATCTATCCCAGGAAACTGAGTGACCTTGAAAATTATCATGAGGATTGTTAGAGAAGAGAACATGGCTGGATAAGGCACTAGCATTTGATCTTTTATAGGAGATGTCTCTTTTATGCTCCTCTATGCAAAGTTCAACAGATTTATTAGTTTGACCATAATAAGGAACATTACAGTCACACCATAGTTTATATATGCCAGGATATTTCAGATTATGATGCTTAGGTTTAGGATGGCTTATAAGAGATCTGATTTTTGGAAGAGTGGTGAATAACATCCTGATGTTGTACTTTTAAAGGACTTTTGCCAATTTTTGGGAGACCGAACTGATGTATGGGATTGAGATGTTACCTTTAAAATTGGTAGTTTCTGTATTGTGGTGCCTAGGAGGATCTATAAGAAATTTCTTAATTGTCCTTTTATGATATCCATTTTGTTCAAAAATATATGAGAGGTGATTAATTTCTTTTTGAAGCTCATCTGAATCGTTTAAAATAGAGTGAGCTCTGTGTCCGAAAGTGGAAATAGTTCTGAGTTTCTGTGGTGGAAAATGATGAGAAAGACTGTGAAGATATCTATTAGTATGCGTTGATTTTCTGTACATATTCTAAATTTTCCAGAACAGCGTGAGAGTTTTATATCCAGGAAAGGAAGGGAGTTATCATGTTCTAGTTCTGCCGTGAATTTTATATTTGATACACAACATTACAGAGGTGTCAGATCCAAAGAGTGAGATTAAGAAAGAGAAAAATAAAGGCAATCCTAAAGAAAAAAGTAAACAGAAGGAAGGAAAAGAGGAAAAAAGACCACAGAAATAAATAACATAGACCACAACAGATTGAGTGTTGCAGAGCCTATTAATATGGAGGAAGTATGCACTTTAATTAGATGAGAGGTTGAACGACTACAACAGCCCATTATGGACTGTCTTGAAACTGTACTGAAGCAGCTGGCAGCAGTAAGAGAAGGGACCTCTGAATCAACTATACCTCAATCAGAGAGGACTAATGGAATAAAAAACAGGAGGGAACCCTCCCAAATGTTTTAGTTACAATGAGATTGGGCACTTAGCTCGCAACTGCTTTAAAAATAAAAGACCCTCCAACAGAAATAAGAGATATGAGTCAAATTTTGGGCACCCTCATCATAATTATGCAAACAAACCATGGAGAGGAGAGAACAGGAATCGAGAACACCCATGGAAGTCTAAAATGATCATAGAGGTGAAGGTACAAGGATCATATTGTGATAGATATTTGAACCATTATCTAATAAGACGTATTATTAGATACTGGTTCCCACGTCTCTATCACAGTTCCCATGCCACTGTGATTTCGCATGCATAGCCATTTCACGCGTCTCACTCTGTTGCTTAAACCACAGGCCATACGCAGTCAATGTAGCTCTAGCCAGTGAGCTTCAGCAGCCTTTACAAGTGCACGTGTTGCTTGGGAAAATTAAGTTACAACCAACTTTTTATGACGATGTTATTGACCAGTTCATAAAGAAGAACCATGGGGTATAATTTTTTTTTTATTTTTTAAACTAGTAAAATTTATTTGTAAGCTTCCTATAATAGTACAAAACTTGGTTAGAGTATAATAAATTTAAGAATCTGTTTAGGTAGTAAAGTTTGTTTAACATAATCCTTACTTTATTTACGACATCAGTAATATGCGGTTTCCAGCTTAAACTATTGAAAGTTTATTTTTCACTTGGTTAGAGTATAATAAATTCAGTTTAATCCTTTATCCAAGTGTGAGCAAACAAAATTTGCGCCTGAAAGTATCTTCAGGACTGGGGTAAGGTGGTACAACACCAGGGCACTCCTTGCAAAGGTGGAGCAAGCTACCAACACTCCTATCTCAGTATCTCCCATAATGCAAAACACATCTCCTTGCGGATATGTCTAATGTTATGCATTAAGGGAAGGGCCACAACCCAGACTAGTTTCGACCTTTATTGAGGTCTCTTCAGTGGGAGCCAGGCCCAAGTGGAGATACCAGGCAGAAGCATTAGCAGGTCATCTCTACCTATAGGAGTTGCCAAATGGTGTGCCACCCTTTTTTAATAAATTACTCTGGATTTAGAGAAAGATGTTGAAAGTTTATTTTTCACTTGGTTAGAGTATAATAAATTTAGTTTAATCCTTTATCCAAGTGTGTACCACCTTACCCCAGTCCTGAAGATACTTTCAGGCGCAAACTTTGTTTTCTCACACTTGGATAAAGGATTAAACTAATTTTATTATACTCTAACCAAGTGAAAAATAAACTTTCAACATCTTTCTCTAAATCCAGAGTAATTTATTAAAAAAGGGTGGCACACCATTTGGCAACTCGTATAGGTAGAGATGACCTGCTAATGCTTCTGCCTGGTATCTCCACTTGGGCCTGGCTCCCAATGAAGAGACCTCAATAAAGGTCGAAACTAGTTTGGGTTGTGGCCCTTCCCTTAATGCATAACATTAGACATATCCACAAGATGTGTTTTGCATTATAAAGGTCGAAACTAGTCTGGGTTGTGGCCTTTCCCTTAATGCATAACATTAGACATATCTGCAAGGAGATGTGTTTTGCATTATGGGAGATACTGAGATAGCAGTGTTGGTAGCTTGCTCCACCTTTGCAAGGAGTGCCCTGGTGTTGTACCACCTTACCCCAGTCCTGAAAATACTTTCAGGCGCAAACTTTGTTTGCTCACACTTGAATAAAGGATTGTTGTACCACCTTACCCCAGTCCTGAAGATACTTTCAGGTGCAAACTTTGTTTGCTCACTCTTGGATAAAGGATTAAACTAAATTTATTATACAGCTTAAACTACTATCAATTTTTAATCCCAAGTAAGTTATTACACTGACTTTTTTCTATTTTCTTGCAGTTGCAATTTGAATTTGTCCTGCAATTCCAATCATGCAAAATTAATTGTGCAGTGAAGTTCATTTTGCCAGTTATATTTCGCAAGTTAAAATTTACGTATTTAGTTTTTGAGACATTCAGACTGAGTTTGTTTGACTGGAACTAATTTGTTACTTTCAAAAGATCAGCATTCACAATGGTTTTCATTTGTTCGGCTGTGTCTGTAGAAAAAATGAGTACTGTATCATCTGCAAAAGTATTTATTTTACTGTTTAGTTTAAGATTGCAGATGTCATTGATATAAATATTAAATAAAATTGGTCCTAAGACAGATCCTTGTGGTGCAGTTTACTGTTTTGGAGCTACTATAGCTGTTGCTTATTTTTACAATTTGTGATCTGGCATTTAAGTAATTTTTGAACCAGTTTAGGGCAGTACCTCGTATTCCTGTGACTTCTAATTTTTTTATTAAAATTATGTGATACAGAGTCAAAAGCTTTGTGTATATCTAGAAATAGTATATTGTTTATATCTAGAAATAGTATATTGCATATATCTAGAAATAGCAAATTTGTATTCAAGTAGCTAAATTGAAAAATATAGAATATCATTTGTAAAATAAATGTTGTATTTGTATGATTAAATGTACATAAATTTCTAAATATATAGTTTTAAATGGTCAGTACAGGTAACCCTCGTATAACGCCGCACTTATAAAACGTGGTTCTACAAATTGTAGTAACTCTTGTTCAATGCGGTACTTATACAACGTGGTTTTGACAAAAACACAGTCTAGAAATTGTAGTAACCCTTTATATTTTCATATATTTTTCACCACATGACTTAAAAATCAAATTTTATCTTCATATACGTCATATATGCATATACGTCAATTGTATACCATATAAAGTGTTTATTGTTGAAAATTGTCTTTGTTTTCTGCCAGGAAAGCACATTTCATGTGTATTATCTCAAGCTGAGCACTTTAATTTTCTGGTGAGTTACATACATAATTAATATGTAATGCTTTTTTATGTAAAAAAATTATTTTTATAGTAATGGCCACAAATTGCATTGAAAGAGAAAAAAAATGAATATTGAAAAGAAAATTCGTCTTGATGAAAAAAAATTAAAATCATGGATTGGTTGAAAAATGGAGAAAAACCAGTTGTTGTAAGGACTTTGAATTTAAATGAATCAACAATTCAAACAATCAAACACAATGAACATAAAATCCGAGAAAGTGTTTATTGCTGGGTCAACGGTAAGTGCAAAGCTTATTGCTCTTGTATGCAATTTTCTAAGAGAAAAATGAAGAAATCTCTAATGATTTGGAAAGAAGATGCACTCAAAAGAAAATTCCTTTGGATGGAAATCTTATTAAAAAACTCTCAATGTTTATAAACATTTATAATGCAGATCAGGTGTTCAATGATGATGAATCCAGGTTATATTGGAAAAAAATGCCAAAATGCACCTATATTTCGAAAAATTAAAGATCAGCTCCTAGATTCAAAGTTTCCAAAGACAGAATAACTCTACTGTTTTGTAGTAATGCATCAGATGATTACATGATTGGTAATCACCTGACTTTGAGGATCGGTTAATGTTTATTAACCGATCCTCAAATCCTCGTGCTATGAAAGATTAAAATATGCCCTTATTTTTATTTTGCCTAAAACATTTATGCATTACGTGCAGTTGTTGGATCCTACTTCTTAATTTATACTTTGGATCCGACATGTTAGTCACTATGATGTTCTTAAACAAAATTATAAGTTACTAGTTGATTTCTAATTCAATATAGAGAAAATTTATATTTATAGACTGTGCCACTCTATATCTGAATTAGTTCAAGAATTGAAGAAAAACCAACTCACAACTATCCTCTTTTATATGATGTTATTATATATACTGGCCGAGTATATTTAACTTACTTAATTTTCCCGCTTTGGTTCGAATATTTTATGAATGGTGCAGTAAAAGAGATTCAGGCAAAATACAACTTTTCATTAACAAAAACAAACATTTAATTTTAAAATCATAAATTTTACACTTAACTTCAAATCAGTAATTAAGATATCACAATCACTTCAGCTTCTCCGATAAGTACAATCAAACTCTGACAAGATAAATCTGTTATCTCTGTATCACAGTCTTTTCATTGTTCCTTAAGTTCCAAATACAATAAAAATTACAGTAATACCTCTTCATAAACAGACACTTTTAATTTTACACTTCTTTTAATTCTCTGCGATAGTTACTGTTAACATCATGGAATTCTAAGATGAAACTCACACACTTCTCTGAACAGAAATATTAAAGTTGGAATAATCTTACCGTTAATCTTCTTCCTTCATCAACATACACACAAACACTTTTTATAACTGTAAACACTTTTAACAATAAACAGCACTCATTAAAATAAATCTTCTAGCATTAACTGAATTAATTTACGGGCACAATACATATAATCAGATGTTCTTGTATGAAGCACTACTGATTACTCTTGAATTAGGGCAATACACAATAATTCTTTAACTTGGGGTTTTATATGTACACATGTTCATTCCTCCGGCATTCAAATAATTCTTTAGGCACTATAATTCTAAACACCGCTATCATTAAACACAACCCTGTTGCCTCTATTTATTCTCTAGTTACTTCTTACTATGCTTCACATTTCAGTGTGTCCTTGAAAGGTCGGCCCTGAAAATAAATCTCAACTAAAATATCACTAGTCATTCAGTAGTCACTCAGCTATCTTCCGTTGCTTTATTTGTTATTCAGAAACTTATTAGCTAACTGCTTCTCAACTTGTAGACTTTATTTAGTTGCTTGAGTGACTTGCCGACTCGTTATTATCGCACTGTGATTGCCGAATGCCCGATTCCAACCTAATGCCAATCCTTCTCTCTCTAATAAATCTCTAATGCTCTAATCTCCTAATTAATTCATAATTCCAGCGTTCGTCACTTATATATCTGTTTTTCCCACCTAAATTGTTCTCGTGATCTAAAACTCTTTTCAATAACTCTTCTCCTCACGTTGTGTTCCAATTCTCGCACTCGCTTACTTACATACGTTTCCATGAAACCAAAACAAAATATAATAAAATTGAGGTATTGCATAACGTTAAACTTTCACAAACAGGAATAAATAAAGAATATTTATATTTCAATTAATGCGCAGTTAAATTATCAAATAGAAGTTCTTATAATATTAACATAGTAATAACTAAAATAGCTTAATAATATTTAATACAGTCTTTTCATTATTAATACATATATCTTTGATTAAATAATTAGATATTAGACAAAATTAAAGTAGTTATATGAATATTAAAATATAAAACAAGTTGTTTACATTAAATAATATTTACAAGTCTAGCCTTTGTGATGGAAGATCATGTTGGATTCTGAAGCAAATAATAATTACTCCAATCTCTACATAATCAGAATCCAACACAATGAAGCTTAATTACAATTTGTAATTTTTATAATTTTATACTAGTTTATGTTTTCTTAACTTACATGAATTACCTCAATTAAATAAAAATATATTTTTGTTGGATATGTTATTGTTGTTTATATAATTTTTTTTTAAATTTCGGAACATAACCCTATTTTCTGTATGTGATCTGAGTCTCGTATAACGCGATTTATATAACGCATCATTTCGATGGAACTTAACATCTGCGTTACACAAGGATTACCTGTGATTCATTATTCTGATAATGAGATTTCAATCACACCTCCCACTCCCTGAATGATAACAAGAGCAAGCATGAATTTCAAGACCAACATTCGCCCCTGCACCAAATGCTCCAGTTCATTCCACAGATAATCAATAGTGTTGGATCAGGACTCTGTGGAAGTCAGTCAAGTGTAGTGTAGTGTAGTGCTAAAAGAGACAATGATCTGTTCTGTAGAAATGCCAAAAAAGAGGAAGCAATGCATTGTCCAAAATGTTCAGATACCTCTCGGAACTCAATGTTTGTGGTACCACAAACAGAGGTCCGAGGCCAAACCAAGAAATACAGTACCATACCATCATACTGCCATCTCTGAAGTTCATAGTTGGAGTTACGCACTCTGGTAAGAGACATTCACCAGGCATCCGCTCAGTAGAGTGCATAGCGTGATTTGTTGCTCCATAACACAACTATCAAAGTTTCCATGTTCCATTGTACATGCTCTTTGAACCACTGAAGATGATGCTGCATGTTAGTTTGGGTAATGCCTCAGTTCTGAATGTTGGAACGAATAGTGCTTTTTACATATTATCCTTTGTAGCACCCTACAGTCACATTCAGTGAGTGCGATGGGACACCTGCTGTGGGTAGCATTTGCAGTTGACTCTCTGTGCTTCCATCTCAGTATGGTATCACTGATTTTACCTGGCATGGCCTAATTTTTCAACAATTTGCCAAATAGATAGGACTACAACATGACATTCTATCACAATGCCTTTTTCAAATGCTGTCAGTTCCCTTCTCACAGTCAATTCACCTGGACATAGTTGTCCTGACTTGGGAGCATCATATTGCTTCAATATATACCGTATACAAACATGTGACATGTTACATGGCACAATGCACTTTGCTCATGGAAGTGCCCATTAACTTCTTTCCAAGCAATGTGTGTACGTGTGTGTATATATATATATATATGATATCATCCTCACACATGAAAGTTCAAGTTCTATAGCAAGATTCCACATGTGGGTTGGGGTTATAATCAGCTGATATTCTTTTTTCTGTTTGACAAAACTGAGGTTGATAGAATGAAAGAAGTCTGGGACTATCTGTTTTGAGTCAGCAGTTCAACTGTAAAATGATGTTGATCAGCTGCAGAAGGATAAGCAGAAATATGAGGAATAATGAATGCTAGCTCTGCTGGAAACATCTGTAGCTGGAAATGTGCCCATGGAAATATCTCTAGAAAACACACAATGAGGAAACTTGTCATCCTTGAGACAGTGGCTGAAGGGAGTCTGTGAGAATGGAGCTGTTAATCAAGCAAACTGCTCTCTTCTGAACAACATCAAAAAATTTTGAGAGGGTTTTAGAATAACCTTCCCAAATGTGAGAAGGGCATTTCAAGTTTGTGCAGATTTTTGATTTGAACAGAATAGTAACTGGAGAATTGAAAAGTAATGTCTTGAGGGAATGGGGATGCCAAGTTTGCTAAAAGCTGAGTATGCTATAGAAGTGATGTGACTATGTCATGAAAGGCAAGAAGAAGAGTCCATCCACGAAGAGAGATGTGAGCTTAACTGTTAAATTGCACATTGTAAGGGGAGAAGAATTAAGGCTTTTTTTTTTTTTTTTTTTTTTTGAGAAAACAGACTAAACTGTATTTTGGAAGCAGTGAAGGCAATTAGGTTATTATTGTCCCATTGCAGGATGGTGTAGAGATCTTCCCACTTGGAACTGTTGTGGTGCCAAAGCACCTGAGGTTGTTAATGGCTGAGAGGAAGGCATTTACTAGATATGAATCTTGAGTGAGAGAGGGATATGAATTATCAACAGGAGTACTCACCTCAGTAGTGTACCAATAGAAGGAGAACTAATTAAGAAAACTAATTAAGAGAACTAATTAAGAGTGTTGGATGAGTGGAGAGGGTTATCAGGAATCCTGGCTTGGGTATGAATGATTTAAGTTGCTGCTTACAGCAAATACCTCCACTTCTCTTCCAACATGGCCATTGTAGTTGGAAAAAAGGAAGTCAGGGTTATGGACATTAACATCTTCAAGGAAAATGACTTCACTGCCAGAGTGTGCAACAAAAGTATTTTGTTATTTTGAACACCTCAG
The DNA here is from genome assembly GCF_054136105.1 of Typopeltis vanoorti. Classification (NCBI taxonomy): domain Eukaryota; kingdom Metazoa; phylum Arthropoda; class Arachnida; order Uropygi; family Thelyphonidae; genus Typopeltis; species Typopeltis vanoorti. Next base: position 60,596,579 of record NC_143556.1, read on the forward strand.
AAAGTTTCATTTAGAATACTGAATCTTTAAAAAAATAATAAGGAAAGTAGGTTGAGAGGCCCAAGAAACATGGCATAACAATAAGTGCAAGGAAATACAAGACCTAGAAATAAAAGAACAAATCAAGAGGTACTCCAAAAAATAAAAGAAATGACATAGTTCCATGGAATGATCCATGGAACTATGCAATCATGAGTAATGATGGAAAATCTTACTTGAAACTGAAAAAAATTAAGAAAAGATGGGTTGAATACATTTCAAATCTTTTCAGAGATGAGGAGAGAGAAACAATATCAGAGTTTAACAATCTTAAAGACATTCCTCCAATGCTAAAAGAACAAATGCTAAGAGCTGTAGACCACATGAAGACAGGAAATGCACCAAGCCAAAATGAAATTCATACAGAAATGATAAAACTAGAAGGAAGCAGAATAGAAGAACTAAGGAAACTATTTAACCAAGAATTTACAGACCAATAAACCTAATGAGCCTATAAAAATGTGATAAAATTACTTCATTATAAAATTTATAGAAACAACTACCATGTTAGAGTAAAACTTTAGTTTAATATAAATCAAATTAAGCACTCGATGTTTCGACCTTTACATTAAGGTCATCATTTGGAGTATACACATATATACAAAGAAACAAGCCGCACTACAATCTACATGGTATGCTTAAGTTACATTGATGTATGAAAGTTTTAAAAGTGCATAATTGGTCCAATGCAATTAATTGTAGGATACCTTTGAATACTAACTAATATTTAAGGAAATACTGGAAATATAGATTAAATAAACTTTAATATACACTTTCCGATATTTCGGCGAACGTTACGTTGCCATCTTCTTGGGAACTTACTAAAAGGACACGTGCACACAAGTACTAATACAACAAATGAGACTGAGGCTAGGATGCTAGCGTTTTCCTAAAGTCCTGATGGTGCCCCCTGGCGGGCTATATTGGTAGTTCTTGGCCTTTGGGCTGAAGTTCTTTTGATAAAAGTTTCCCAAATTTGGGGCAGTTTCATGCATCCAAATTTGTTGAGGTTTGGCATGTTCCTAAGGGCCGAGGCTGATTCCATGAATAGTCTTTCATACTTGAACTTGCTGCAGTGTATTACTGTGGCTTTCTTCCATCTTATTCTGTGGCGAGTATCCAGAGCGTGGTCTGCAAGCCCAGAGTGGCTGTACTGGTGAAATCGGATGTAATCCTTGTGTTCTGAGATTCTGATATTTGCTGTCCTGCCTGTTTGGCCAAAGTAGGACAGTTTACAGCTGCAAGGGACCTGGTATACACCAGGTAGGTCTAGGGGAAGTGGTTGGTCTTTGGTGGAGCGGATAAGGGATGCCAGTTTTCTATATGGTCTGTAACAAGTGGTCAAGTCATGTTTTTTTAAGATTTTATTGATTTTTTCTGAGGTGCCTCTGATGTAGGGAATAGTGATGGATTTAGAGTAGTCTTTTTTGTGAAGGGGAGGGGGTGGTGGGTTGTGGATAACTGGGTTAAGTATTTTTTGGATTTTTTGGAGGGGGTAGCCGTTGGCTGAGAAAGTGTCACGGATGTGATTTAGTTCTGTGGTTAGGGCTTGATCATTAGAACAGATTATTTTTGCCCTGTTGAATAATGTTTTAATAACTCCATATTGTTGTGAGGGGGGGGGGGGATTGTTGGTGAATGTATCTGCCTGTATGGGTGGGTTTTCTATAAACTGAGAAAACCAAGGTTCCATCAGGTTGGCGGGTGACTAGTGTGTCTAGGAAGGGGAGGTTATTGTAAATCAAATTTCATAAATTTGATTTAAAGGGTGAATTTGATTCTAGGGTGTTGGTTGTTCAAGTGTGTTAGGAAGGAGAGGAGTGAATCCGGGCCATGTGGCAAGATAGCGAAAACATCATCAACATAGCGAAGCCATATGGTAGGTTTTTGTGGGGCTGAGTTTAAGGCTTTCTCTTCAAACATCTCCATGAAAAAGTTTGCCAAGGGTGGGGAAAGTGGTGAACCCATGGCTGTCCCCTCTATCTGTTTGTAGAATTTTTCCTGCCAAACGAAATAGCCTGAGTTCATTGTAAACTGAAATAGGGCTGAGATATCGGTAGGAAATTTAGCTTGGATTAGCTCTAAGGTTTCTTTGAGAGGGACATTCGTGAATAGGGAGGAGACATCAAAACTGACCATTATGTCATTGTGTTGGAGTGTAAGGTTTTCTATACTGGCTTTGAAGTGGGCTGAGTTTTTTATGTGTGATGGTGTATTGCCAGTATAGTGTGAGAGCGCTTTGGCTAAATGCTTGGCTAGTTTGTAAGTGGGGGAATCAATGCCATCCACTATGGGACGTAAATGGCACATTTTCTTTGTGTATTTTTGGGAGCCCATATATGCGGGGGGGGGTCTAGAGTTATAGGGTTTTAGTCTGTTGGTAATCTCCACAGGCCAAGAAGTGACCTTCTTAAGGAAACTATGGAGTTTTCTAATTTGTGAGCTGGTGGGATTGTAATCAATGGAGAGGTAAGTGGAGCGATCTAATAATAAAGCCTTGAGCTTACCTGTGTAGTCTTTAAGATTGAGTACCACAGTGGCGTTCCCCTTATCCGCTTTGGTGATCACTATTTTTTTGTTTCTCTTCAATTCTTGTAGTGCCTTGTATTCACTAATGGATATGTTGGATTTTGGAGGTTTTGCTTTATTGAGAACACAGGCTACATCCAATCTAATGTCGTTGGCGATGTGGGTTGGAAGTTGGCGAATCCCGCGTTCAATTTGAATCATTAATTCCTCGGCCGGTAATTTCCTAGGAGCAATGGCGAAGTTGTGACCACGTGACAGAGCGTGGATTGCTTCTGGCTTTAAGGTAGCTGACGATAGGTTAACAACAGTGTTGGTTTGTAGTTTGGACGCCGAGTTCTTTGTTAATTTATCAAACTTGTTGAAATGTCGGCTTCGTACTCGTTCAAATTCTTTTTTAGCTGCCGTACACGAGACGTCATGTAGGACCGACCAAAGCTCGTGATTCAGCGTATGTGAAAGCTCGTTTTCCAGCGTTGTTAAAGCGCTGTTTATATCGGCTAGGGAACCGCGTGTAGCGGTAATTTGCTCCCGAAGTAATGCCTGGCTAGCACGGTTGTAAATACGGAGAGCTTTCTGTGAGATGAAGAGGTGTTTGGCAAACTTTTTCATGGAGATGTTTGAAGAGAAAGCCTTAAACTCAGCCCCACAAAAACCTACCATATGGCTTTGCTATGTTGATGATGTTTTCGCTATCTGGCCACATGGCCCGGATTCACTCCTCTCCTTCCTAACACACTTGAACAACCACCCTAGAATCAAATTCACCCTGGAAAAAGAGGAAAACAATAACCTCCCCTTCCTAGACACACTAGTCACCCGCCAACCTGATGGAACCTTGGTTTTCTCAGTTTATAGAAAACCCACCCATACAGGCAGATACATTCACCAACAATCCCCCCCCCCTCACAACAATATGGAGTTATTAAAACATTATTCAACAGGGCAAAAATAATCTGTTCTAATGATCAAGCCCTAACCACAGAACTAAATCACATCCGTGACACTTTCTCAGCCAACGGCTACCCCCTCCAAAAAATCCAAAAAATACTTAACCCAGTTATCCACAACCCACCACCCCCTCCCCTTCACAAAAAGGATTACTCTAAATCCATCACTATTCCCTACATCAGAGGCACCTCAGAAAAAATCAATAACATCTTAAAAAAACATGACTTGACCACTTGTTACAGACCACATAGAAAACTGGCATCCCTTATCCGCTCCACCAAAGACCAACCACTTCCCCTAGACCTACCTGGTGTATACCAGGTCCCTTGCAGCTGTAAACTGTCCTACTTTGGCCAAACAGGCAGGACAGCAAATATCAGAATCTCAGAACACAAGGATTACATCCGATTTCACCAGTACAGCCACTCTGGGCTTGCAGACCACGCTCTGGATACTCGCCACAGAATAAGATGGAAGAAAGCCACAGTAATACACTGCAGCAAGTTCAAGTATGAAAGACTATTCATGGAATCAGCCTCGGCCCTTAGGAACATGCCAAACCTCAACAAATTTGGATGCATGAAACTGCCCGAAATTTGGGAAACTTTTATCAAAAGAACTTCAGCCCAAAGGCCAAGAACTACCAATATAGCCAGCCAGGGGGCACCATCAGGACTTTAGGAAAACGCTAGCGTCCTAGCCTCAGTCTCATTTGTTGTATTAGTACTTGTGTGCACGTGTCCTTTTAGTAAGTTCCCAAGAAGATGGCAACGTAACGTTCGCTGAAATATCAGAAAGTGTATATTAAAGTTTATTTAATCTATATTTCCAGTATACGCTGTCAATTTCCTTAAATATTAGTTATTATGTCTAACCAGCGTATAAGCCTCTCAACAAGAACCTTTGAATACTTTATCAATTAAAGGAAAAACAATAATGGAGAATGCTATATTTGGTTGGTATATTTGAATTACTCAAAGATGTAAACATAGTAGAAAATTTGGAAGAGGAGTATGAGGCTTACCTCCTACTACTACAATCATACAATCCACAAAAACTCTTGCAGAAAACAGGACATTCAGTAGATCGTCAATACTGTTTCCGATTGTAAATATGGGCAAAAAATGTTATAAATTATTTATAGAAAATTATATATTAAAAACTTGTATATATATATCAGTGCTGCAAACAAGTCAGTTCACACTTCATAAATGCAAAACAGATGAAACTCAAAAAACAAAAACTCATTACAAATGACAACGTTCAATTGAACTGGTTGATACAACATATCCACTGATTTCTACCTCTCCCTCTGGGCCAATTTAAACCACTGGAATGCTAAGAATTTGACCCGCTGCACCATCTGTATGTCCATTCAAGGGACTGAAAGGTGCCTGCGTTTGTGACCGCACACCTGAGGCTATTAATACAAATGTAATGTTTACACATTGAAAAGTGTCCTCTTCAAGAAGCTTTAGTATATTGCATTTAATTTTACGAATCACATGAAGCTAGGAAATTTATCATCATCATCATCATCATCATCATCAAATTCCTGCCATGTACCCTCAAGGGGTGTACAGGATATGACAGTACTACATGAAAAAATTACATCATTACTAACTTCCTATCTACAATTTTCCTCCAAATCAGTCTGTTACTTGTCAAGACTCCAACATTATCAGATCTTATATTTCTATCGTCTAAGGCACTTTGTACCGTATCAATCCACCTATATCTTGGTCTTCCTCTGGGTCGTTTTCCTGCCAACCTGGCAGAGAACACTTGTTTTGCTAATCTTTCCTCTCCCATTCTATTTAAGTGACCATACCACCTGAGATTAGCTCTGCTAACACATTCCTGGATGCTGACAATGTCAAGTTCTTTCCTAGTATCCTCATTTTTAATATGATATTACCATTGATGGCATCTGTTCATGCCTCTAATCTTTCTCAGGACTCTCATATCTGTGGTCTCCAGTCTTTGGTCAAGTGTTTTACTTCTGACCCAGCTCTCAGATCCATAAGTTAAAACTGGTTTGAACACTGTCTTGTATACAGCTAATTTAGTGTTCCGACTAATTTCTTTCTTATTCCATATGAATTTATTCAATTGACTTCCCACCACACCAGCTTTGCTGATTCTGTTGTCTATTTCTATATTTAATTTACCATCTTCAGTAAAAATCGTGCCTAAGTAGCTGAAATGTTTTACTTGTTCCACAGGTTCTCCATTCACAACACAGTTGATATTTTCAATGATTCTGCCTATTTTCATTGTCTTTGTCTTTTTATTGCTGACCTTCATACCATATCTATTACAACAGCTATTCAATTTAGTCAGAGAATCTTGCAGACTTGTAGCGGATTTATTTAGAAGTATAACATCATCCGCATAAAGCAAAGAGCTGACATTAACATCTCCAATTTTGATATCAGGTTTAATACCACATTCCTTCATAATGTGATCCATATAGATAATGAATAACAGAAGGGATAATGTACATCCTTGTCTCACACCAGATTTAACATTAAACCATCTTCCTGTACTTCCTTCAATTCTAACTGCTGACTTACAACTCAAATAAAGACTAAGTATTGCTTGATATAATGCCCCATTGACACCATATAACTGCAGCGTATTGAATAGCTTCTCTCTTGGCACCTTGTCATATGCCTTTTCCAAATCGACAAAACTTAAATACAGATCTTTGTTATATTCCAATGCTTTCTCGACTATTTGTCGTCGAGTGAAGATCTGATCCTGACAGCCTCTATTTGGCATGAATCCAGCTTGTTCTTCACCAAGCTTTTCTTCCACAATTCTTCTCAACCGTTTCTCAAGTATACTTGCATAGATCTTGCCAGGAACACTCAGTAGGGAAATACCTCTGCAATTCTCACATTCAGTTTTATTTCCCTTTTTATATATGGGTACTATGAGAGCTCTACTCCAATCATCGGGAATTCGTCCCTCTGTCCAGGCTTTCTGACCTATGCAGTGCAGCCACTGCAAGACTCTTATACCACCATACTTTAGCATTTCTGGTCGAATATCATCTACTCCTGCTGCCTTTCCACATTTCAAGCCTTTGATGGCTTTTTCTACTTCAAGTATGGATATGTATTCCTGACTGCATGCCTGGTCAGTGTTTTTTTATCACTGTGCTGTCATCACTGCTTGTTTCATTTAGCAGTTTTTCAAAGTAATTACTCCATACTTCAAGGATATCTTTTTCTCCTGTTTTCATGTCACCTTTCTCATCTCTAATTCCTTTTACAGCACTCTTTCCTCCATTCCTAAGCTTCTTCAACAACCAGAATATTTTGCCACCTTCTTGATATTTATTTTCTATATTCTTGCCAAAGTCCTCCCATGACTTTTGTTTAGCTGGTTTTACACACTGTTTAGCTTTCTTACATTTGTCTCTGTATTCTGTAAGAGTAAAAGCTGACTTATTTGACAGGAACTTTTGGTATGCTTTCTTCTTTTCCTTCACTGCCTCTTTAACTTCCTGTGTCCACCAGGGAGTTCTGATTTTTTTATCCTTGCACACAACCTCACCACATGCCTTTCTGGCAGAATTAATCAATGTTTTCTTCAGAGTTTGCCACTGAATCTCCAAGGTTTGATTCCTGTTCTCAAACTCTATCATTTTCTTTTCAATAATCTTTCTGTATTTTAGTCTACAGTTCACATCTGAGAGCCGCTCAACTTTTATTCGCTTTAAAACTTTCTTACATGTTATTCTTTTCAATATGAAATTCAATTTTATCCTGCTCAAGACTAAATAGTGATCACTTCCAATTTCAAATCCTCTGTACACTCTGGTGTCCTGCACCAGGGAGAAAACATCACTATCAACAATAACATAGTCAATGAGACTTTTCTTATTCCTTGCCTCTTCTCTCCATGTGAATTTGTGCACATTTTTATGTTGGAACATGGTGTTAGTAATAACCAGTCCATGTTCTGAACAGAAATCCAACAGATATTTGCCATTATTATTAGCTTTGCTCTTTTCTCCAAATTTTCCCAAAATAATTTTGTATGTCTCACAATCATTTCCTACTCTGCTATTTAGATCCCCAACAGGGACCAACTTTTCCTTTTTCATTGTGTCAGTTGCTTTTTCTAAGGCCTCAAAAAATTCCTCCACTTCTACCTTAGTAGAACCTTCTGGGGTACCATAGGCACAAATAAGTTTCATTATCCAGTTCCCCATTCTCATATTTGCCCACATTACTCTACTTGAGACTGACTGCCATTCAAGAAGATTAGCCTCGTATTTTGTGTTGAATACTATGGCTACTCCTTCTTTTCCTTGATTGTCATTGACTGAATATAACATTTTGTATTTATTGCTCAGAAAGATCTCACCAGTTTTGGTCTTTTTTGTTTCAGTCACCCCTATTATGTCGATCTGGTACTTATCTAATTCCTCAGCTAGCTCCATTTCTTTGCCATTCAGGCTTCTTACGTTGATAGTACCGATCTTTAACTCTGGTGATGTTGAGTTGGGGTGTGTTTTCAGATTTGTTCCAGAAGCTGACTTTTCGCTGTTCGCCCTGGTTCCCTGGCGAAAACAACTGGGGCCTTGTTTAACCGGGCGACGCCTCAGCCGGCATGAAATTTTGTCATGTTGTACCATCATTTTTTATTTTGGTTTAACCAATAAGAATACAATTTGGTCAGCTAAATCCCAAATTGCCAGCCCATCCTTGATCGTTCAGTATCAAAGTAGATACCCAACAGGGTGCACCACAAGAAGGTGAGGATTGGACATTAGGTCAGAAGCCCTGGTCGGTTCTCTGCATTCCTTTAAAGGCTATGTGGAGGTCTCCTCTCAGTTATACAGCTTTGACCCTTAAGCACCCAGGAAATGTATATATATAGAAAATATAGATATACAGGAAATATATTATATGATGAATAAATCTTTCTTATTCATTCCCAATAGGAATAAACAAAATAGATAATATCGATCTAACCTAATAATGAAGTTTATGGAATAGTATTTACCTTTTGTAATAGCTGCTGAAATTATATAATTCATTTCTTGTTTTTCATCATCATAATAGCTATCCACTCCTTTGGCATAAAGCCTTTGCACAATATATGGCATTTTACCTTGAAACTCATCATAAGTAATTGAATGATTCCATGCATATGGCAGACTATGCCCATTAATTTTGAATGTCCTTACAGAATGTGCATATATCGAACCAGGTCCAGTTTGTATATAATCCTCTGAAATCCAAATAAACAAAAAATCACTTTTATTCTCTTCAGAAATGATATTTTACTATTAAAATAATATATTATTTAAAAATTTAATAGTATATTACAGAAAGTTATATATATATATATATATATATATATATATATATACACGTATACATCATTATACGTGATCTCACTTTATGTGTTTTAGCTATAAAGCAATTTTTAAAAAAGCATGGAACAAAGTAAAAATAGAGACTGTAATAAAATCATTTAAAAAGTGTGGTATCTCTGATCTTATGGATGGTACGGAAGATGATCTGTTGTGAGACACTGATGACGATGAAAACAAAATCAATTCACTGGATTCGAACTGGGATCCATATGATGATCATTTAAACAATGAATCTGAAGAACTATTTTCAATTCTCTGTTCTTCATCATCTGAAGAACAGATGAAGAAAATTAACATGAAAATTGAGGTTAATAATTATTATTTGTTTTTTAAGACTTGCATCTATTGTAATATTTTAAATAAATTTATGTAACAAAAAATTCATCTGATTTGTTTATAAACACTGCCTATTTTCTTATATAAAACGATGTATTGTAACTACCTAAATGTTCATCCAAGAAATTAAGCTTCCCTTTAAGCTACCGTATAAGATGACCCATGATTTCGAGGGGTTTTATGTGGTATTTGAGAGTCGTCTTATACGCTGACATATATGGTATATATATATATATATATATATATATATATATATACAGGTGGTAACAGCTATATGCAGTCAAGCAAGGAGTTTCGAAGAAGTTGAGAAGAGGATGACAAAAGACTTAGAAATACTCTTCAATTACTACGAGACCAATTGCCTGAAGCCTAACCCAAACAAGACTCATTTGTGCTTTCCATCTGCGCAACAGGGAAGTAAAACATTACAAAACCAGTTAAACATTGTCTGGAGAGGAAAATGCCTCGAACACTGCAGAAACCCCAGCTATCTTAGAGTTAAGCTGGATCATACTTTGTCATATAAAGTACATTGCCAGGAACTAAAAGGAAAAATCTATGCAAGAAATAACATCATAAGAAAAATGACCGGCACGACGTGGGGAGCTCAACCAGAGGTACTTTGCTTGATGGCTTTGGCATTGTGTTTTGCTGCAGGGGAGCAGGCTGCCCCAGTGTGGGAGGCATCCGTCCATGCGAAATACGTGGATGTGGCTTTAAATGATGCCATTAAGATCATAACCTGATGCCTAAGACCAACCCCAGTCAACAAGCAGGCTTCTGGTCTCCTGGTTTCCATTGTGATTCTGATATATTGGAGAGAGAGCAAAGGAGAGTGTTAAAAATGATATCAGGATTGTGGAATACTGATTATGAAGACAGATTGAGAATTTGTAGACTGCAGACACTAGCAAACAGGAGAAAGAGGGATGATATGATTGAGACTTACAACCTTCTGAAAGGGTCATACAGGATTTCAATCGATAGACTTTTTCAATTTATGGAAGGTGGGGAAAGGACAAGGGGACATCCTTGGAAGCTGAGAATGAAGACCGCTAAGAAATGGGGGTGAGGGCTATATTTTTCTCTCAGAGGGTGGTGCCTGATTGGAATGGATTGCCATTGGATGTTGTGAGTGCAAGCAGCGTGAATGAATAAGTATGATAGCTGGTGTGTGTAGTATGTGACCTCCCTTGATGAGTCTCTGACTCCCTAGAGGTCTCTCTCTTAATAATAATAATAATAATTATTATTATTATATAATTATTAATTATCCTTAAGGGGGAGCCCGTTCATAAGTATGGAACGCCATAAGTTAGGTCATCCGTGACTTGGTGACTTACTTTAGTTTCCAAGTCTGGAAAACCAATCATATCCTCTCCATCCAAAAAACAGTGGCTTGTATCACCTTGTCATTGACCGTCAGAATGTCATCTGTGGAGCACACATCGATTAGATCTGGGCAACATAAAAGATGTTCGTCGGTTTGGATGCCTCCTCAGTCACAGCTGTCATCATCTGCATAACTCCCACTCTAAGACGGTTCAGAGTCCTCCAGGTGCTGTAGGGTAGGTGATATCCCTTGGTTAACTCTTCCTTAATTATGGGGGCTTCTTGAAGTTGAACCAATTCCCTCCATAGAACAAAGCGTCGCTCCTCAGGTTTATGGTTCAATGGTTTAGTTCTTTGCATAAAACTATGCCTTGATTTGAGTCGAGAAGCCGTGATGATATGGCCATACATTGGATGTCTTTCGTCCATCATCTGCTTTTTTTTGTCCATCTCACCGCCCACTTGACATCTTATGCCTGGTGGTGCTATGCCTAAGACCAACCCCTTAGCAGGCATAGCACCACTGGCATAAGATGTCAAGTGGCTGGTGAGATGGACAAAAAAAAGCAGATGATGGACGAAAGATATCCAATGTATGGCCATATCATCACGGCTTCTCGACTCAAATCAAGGCGTAGTTTTATGCAAAGAACTAAACCATTGAACCATAAACCTGAGGAGCGACGCTTTGTTCTATGGAGGGAATTGGTTCAACTTCAAGAAGCTCCCATAATTAAGGAAGAGTTAACCAAGGGATATCACCTACCCTACAGCACCTGGAGGACTCTGAACCGTCTTAGAGTGGGAGTATCCAGATGCAGAAGTACCCTGATGAAATGGGGGTTATGCAGATGATGACAGCTGTGACTGAGGAGGCATCCAAACCGACAAACATCTTTTATGTTGCCCAGATCTAATCGATGTGTGTTCCACAGATGACATTCTGACGGTCAATGACAAGGTGATACAAGCCACTGTTTTTTGGATGGAGAGGATATGATTGGTTTTCCAGACTTGGAAACTAAAGTAAGTCACCAAGTCACGGACGACCTAACTTATGGCGTTCCGTACTTATGAACGGGCTCCCCCTTAAGGATAATTAATAATTATATAATAATAATAATTATTATTATTATTATTATTAAGAGAGAGACCTCTACGGAGCCAGAGACTCATCAAGGGAGGTCACATACTACATACACCAGCTATCATACTTATTCATTCACGCTGCTTGCACTCACAACATCCAATGGCAATCCATTCCAATCAGGCACCACCCTCTGAGAGAAAAATATAGCCCTCACCCCCATTTCTTAGCAGTCTTCATTCTCAGCTTCCAAGGATGTCCCCTTGTCCTTTCCCCACCTTCCATAAATTGAAAAAGTCTATCGATTGAAATCCTGTATGACCCTTTCAGAAGGTTGTAAGTCTCAATCATATCATCCCTCTTTCTCCTGTTTGCTAGTGTCTGCAGTCTACAAATTCTCAATCTGTCTTCATAATCAGTATTCCACAATCCTGATATCATTTTTAACACTCTCCTTTGCTCTCTCTCCAATATATCAGAATCACAATGGAAACCAGGAGACCAGACATGCGCACAATAATCCACGTGAGGTCTTATCAAGGCTTTATAAAGAGGAAAAATAACATCCTTATATTTACATGTGAAGGTTCATTTCAGCATTTCAATTATCTTTTGAGTTGTATTTGCAATATTTGCCACATGGCCACTGAACTTCAACTTCCTATCTATTAACATAGCAAAGCCAAATGGTTGGTTTTTGTGGTGCAGACTTTAAAGCTTTCTCTTCAAAAGTCTCCATATAAAAGTTGGCCAAGGGTGGGGAGAGTGGAGAACCCATGGCCATTCCCTCTATTTGTTTGTAGAATTTTCCTTGAATTTTCAAACAAAATAGCCTGAGTTCATTGTGAACTGAAATAGGGCTGTAATATTGGGAGGAAATTTAGCTTGGATAAGCTCTAAGGATTCTTTGAGTGGGACATTTGTAAATAAGGAGGAGAATCAAAACTGACCATTATGTAGTGTGTTTGAATGTAAGGTTTTCTATGCTGGTTTGAAGTGGGCTGAGTTTCTTTATGTGTGAAGGTGTGTTGCAAGTATAGTGTGAGAGAGCTTTGGCCAAATGTTTAGCTAGTTTGTAAGTGGGGGAAATCAATGCCATCCACTATGGGACGTAATGGCACATTTTCCTTATGTATTTTTGGGAGTCCATAAATAGAGGGGAGTATAGAGTTAAATGATTCTAATTTGTTAGTGATTTCCACAGGCAAAGAAGTGACCTTCTTAAAGAGCCTGTGGAGTTTTCTAATTTGTGAGTTGGTGGGATTGTACTCAATAGGTAAGTAGCCTGATCTAACAATAGAGCTTTGTTTTGGTGGTTTAGCTTTGCTCAGAACACAAGCTACATCCAGTCTAATATCGTTGGCCATGTGGTTTGGAAGGTGTCGTATCCCGCGTTCAATTCTCATCATAATATCTTCAGTAGGTATTCTTCTGGGTGCAATGGCGAAGTTGTGGCCACGTGCGAGGGCGTCGAGTACTTCAGGTTTTAGACTAAATGAAGAAAGGTTGGCTACCGTTTTGGTAGGAAGTTGTGGTTTTGAGATCGAGTTCTTTTTCAAATTTTCAAATTTTTTGATGTGTTGATCTCGTACTTTTCTAAATTCTTTCTCCGCTGCAGTGCATGAGATGTCGTATAAAATAGACCAAATTTCGGGGTTTAAGGTGCTTGAAAGGTCATCTTCGAGTGTCTGTATAGCTTAGCATCATTCAGGAAATGGCGAGTCATGGCAATCTGTTCTCTGAGTAAGGCTTGGCTGGCACAGTTATAAATTCGAAGCGCCGTTTTAATTTCACACAGTTAAAAATTACCTGGTTATCCTGGCAGTGTTTTAGGAAGTTGTCTTGATTCAGTTGTCTTGATAGCTTTAACTTCATTTTAACGTAATGGCGTGCTTTACGTGCAATATCATCTCTATGGATTATCGTAATCCTCGTGGAAAGGCTTAGACGTTGGTTATGCATTTTTAACTAAACGATTTAAGGAAATTACAATGTCGACTAAAATACACATTAAAATAAATTTTAATATACTTCAATATTTTGGTAACGTCACATTGCCATTTTCAAGAAACTTAAGAACAAGACACGTGCATGCAGGCACAATAAACAGTATATGAGGAAGAAGCAGGAAGCTATTATTTCTCCTAAAGTCCTAATGGTGCACAAGCGGGCAATGTTGGTATTCTTGGGCGATTGGGCTGAGGTCTTCTGATGTCGGTTTCCCAAATTTTTGGAAAAAATTACAAAATTCTTAAAAAAACATGACTTAACTTCTTGTTACAGACCATATAAAAAATGGGCATTCCATATCCACCCTACTAAGGACCAACCTTCCCCCATAGACCTACCTGGTGTTTACCAGGTCCCTTGCAGCTGTAAGCTGTCCTACTTTGGCCAAACAAGCAGGACAGCCAATATCAGAATCTCAGAACACAAGGACTACAGCCGATTTCATCAATACAGCCACTCTGGTCATGCTGACCATGCACTGGATACCTGCCATAGAATACGGTGGAAGAAAGCCACGATCATACTGTATTAATTACAAATATGAAAGGGTTTTCATGGAATCAGCTTCAGCCCTAAGAAATAATCAAAACCTCAACAAATGAGACTGCCTGAAATTTGGGAAACCTACATCAGAAGACCTCAGCCCAATCGCCCAAGAATACCAACATTACTCGCTAGGGGGGGCACCATTAGGATTTTAGGAGAAATAATAGCTTCCTGCTTCTTCCTCATTTACTGTTTGTTGTGCCTGCGTGCACGTGTCTTGTTCTTAAGTTTCTTGAAAATGGCAACGTGACATTGCCGAAATATTGAAGTATATTAAAATTTATTTTAATGTATATTCTAGCTGATGTTGTAATTTCCTTATATCATTATTACAGTATTACACTGTATTATTATTGCCATATGTGAGCCATTATAGTGTTGTTACTATTATTATTATTACATAACACCTCCGGGTGTCCAAAGACTCATCAAGGGAGGGTACCTACTCTACAACTCTCCGTCTCCACCAACTGCAACTACCTTCATCATCTACCACCGACCACTAGTATTTTCACAGAGAAACATCCATGCCGACGACAGAATTCGAACCCGCAGCCTTTTGGCTAGAGAGTGGATAAGCTAACTTTTTTACTAAGTAATTTAAGGAAATTACAACATCAACTAGGATATACATTAAAATAAATTTTAATATACTTCAGTATTTCGGCAACTTCACATTGCCATTTTCAAGAAACTTAAGAACAAGACACGTGCACACAGGCACAACAAATAGTAAATATGGAAGAAGCAAGAAGCTATTATTTCTCCTAAAGTCTCGATGGATCCCTCTAGCGGGCATTGTTAGTATTCTTGGGCGATTGGGCTGAAGGTCTTCTGATGTAGGTTTCCCAAATTTGAGGCAGTCTCATGCAGCCAAATTTGTTGAGGTTTGGATTGTTTCTTCGGGCTGAAGTTGATTCCATGAAAAGTCTTTCATATTTGTATTTACTATGGTGTACTATCATAGCTTTCTTTTACCGTATTCCATGGCAGGTATCCAGCACATGGTCAGCAAGACCGGAGTGGCTGTATCGGTGAAACCGGATGTAGTCCTATTGTTCTGAGATGCTGATATTGGCTGTCCTGCCTGTTTGGCCAAAGTAGGACAATTTACAGCTGCAAGGGACCTGGCATACACCAGGTAGGTCTAGGGGGCGAGTTGGTCTTTAGTAGAGTAGATAAGGGATGCCAATTTTTTATATGGTCTGTAACAAGAAGTTAAGTCATGCTTTTTCAGGATTTTTGTAATTTTTTCCGAGGTGCCTCAGATATAGGGTATGGTGATGGATTTAGAGTAATCCTTGTTGTGAGGGGGGTTGTGGTTTACTGGTTTCAATAATTTTTGGATTTTTTTTTTGGGGGGGGGGGTAACCATTGGCTGAGAGAGTGTTGAGAATGTGGTTAGGGCATTGTCATTCAAACAGATAAGTTTAGCCCTGTTGTGTAGTGTCTTAATATGACTCCACATTGTTGCGAGGAGCAGTCGTGGGATTGTTGGTGAATTTATCTGCCTGTATGGGTGGGTTTTCTATAGACTGAGAAAACCAAGGTTCCATCAGACTGGCGGGTGACTAGTGTGTCTAAGAAAGGAAGGCAGTTGTTTTTTTCTTCTTCCAGGGTGAATTTGATTCTGGGATGTTGATTGTTTATATGTGTTAGGAAGGAGAGGAGTGCATCGGAGGCATGTGGCCAAATTGGCATCCCTTATCCATTCTACTAAAGACCATATATATATATATATATATATATATATATTTTTTTTTTTTAAATCCAAATAATAACTTGAGCTACAACCTCCCAGATAGTCATTCAGCTGTAATCATGTACTAGCATTCACGAGATGCTACTAGCACCTACTTTCCCAACAATACAAAAAAAAATGAAAGAACAGCTTGAAATACAACCACAACGATTTAATGTCAATTATGTATAGAGACTCTCTATGATGTTCATAGTTTATTTAAGTTTCAGTGTTTTAGTGTTTTTTCTTTCTTTTATAATGTCACCTGATGAAGGCTGTTACAAGCCGAAACTAGTCGTGTTTTTATATTAAAACCTTTTCACTTAAATGTCAGTTCTAGTCATTCAATTCTTTTTAAAAAATATGTATGTTAACCGAGTTAATGATCAGTCTTTCATATATATCTATATATATATATATATATAAAGTATTTTACCTTGGGTATAATAAATTACCCAAGGTAAAATATTTTCTACATCTATCTCTCCTCCTGAGATTTTTATTTAATAAGGTTAAAACACCTTATGGTAACTTGTTCTGGAAAAATACTTATAAGCTCTGTATTACTAAAATCTTGGTATTTCTAGCCTGGCTACCACTGATGAGACCTCAATAAACGTCGAAACCGGTCTGGGTAGTGGCCCCTTGCCTTTAATACATGGCATCATACATCTCCTCCAGGAGATGTGCTTTGCATTAAGGGTAAATATTAAGAATAGCGATCAGAGCTTATCCACCTTTTACCATGAGTTGCCTTAGTCTTGCACTACGTGTGGGATTGCCTAGACTTGCAATACTTGCAGGCGCAAACTTGACTTACTTGTCTGTTTGCTTACTTGGGAAATTGAGTAAAACCAGGTTTAAAATAGCTTGGTATCTTTAAATATATATATAATTTTATAAAAAGATAATAGGTCATTAAGTAAAATTATAACTGCAAGGTTAGAGAAGACTATTACCTTTGGTGTGTTAAAGAATAAGTAGGCCTTACTGCTAGAAAATATTGTATCAATAATATTTTCATCATGAAACACGCCATAGAAAAAAGAATTATCAAAGGATAGAAAACAAATTTGATTTTTGTGGAGACCTTGAAAAAGGCCTATGACTCAGTTCCCATTAGCAGACTGGAGATTGATGTGGAAGATGAATGTGAGTGAGTCAATCATCAGGTAAAGAGAATATATAGAAGGTGCAGAGCAGCTGCTAAGTCTGGGGACTGGAATCAGCTGACTCTGTAAGATCTTAATGTCTTAGACAAGGATGCTTGATGTCACCATCCCTGTTTAAGATTTACCTTGATGTAGTGCTGGCACATTGGAATGCTTCGTGTAGAGCTATGTGAATTGAGATTGGAAATAGCATCATTCATTAACTATTGTTCTGACAATCAAGTGATAATTACTTACAATCAGGATGACATTGATTTTATGATGAGGAAACTGGTTGATATTCACAGCATGGGAGGCCTAAAAGTAAATTTTACAAAGACAAAAATTTGGCAATTGGTGAAAAATACAGAGACTTAGATCTTCTAGTCAGTAAAGTCAAGGCAGTAGATCATTTCAGATACTTATGATAAATTATTATTAAGTCGAGAACATGTGAGAAAGATGTAGATGATCGTGTCAACCAAGCCCATAATGCTATTAAATAACTGAATGATGTGCTAGGGTGTTGAGACATTTGGCAGGAAATGAAGAAGATGATACTCCAAATGACAGTAGAGAGTGTTCTCATGTATGGAGTAGAAGGATGGACATTGAATGCATAGCGGAATAAGTGTATAAGAACTTTAGATGTTTATGACCATACAATGGTTTATGACAAAGTGTGTGTGTGTATAAAAAAAATAATGAAATTCCAGAGATTGTGAGAATTATAGAACCATCGCTTTAATTTCATATGCAAGTAAAGTTATGTTCAGTGTGAATAGAGAAATGCCACAAGAATAGGCAGGCTTTAGGAGAGGTAGAGGAACTAAAGACCAAATAGCAAACATGAGGTGGATTATGGAAAGAACAAGAGAATTTCAGAAGGAAGTACTGATCTGTTTTATTGATTATAAGAAAACTTTTGATTGCATGGATCACAACAGATGTGGATTTTAATGAAATCAGTGGGAATACTTGAACATCTAATTCTCTTGATAAGAGAGCTGTATGACAACCAAGAAGCTTCAGTAAAAACAGTCTTTGGAGAAACAGTGTTCAAGTGAAAAAAATAGGTGTGGCAGGGTTGTATACTACTGCCCTACCTTTTTAATATTTATAGTGAATATATTATGAGAATAGCTGATTTAAACTAAGATCCAGCTGGAATTAAGACTGGCAGCAAAAAAATAAATAATTTAAGATATGTAAATGATACAATCCTCATAGCAGAAACTAAGGAGGATCTGGAGTAGTTGATTCTATTGGTAAAGACAGAAAGTAACAAAGCTGGGCTTAATTTAAACATCAGCAAATCAAAATTGATAGCATCTGGCAATTTAAATGAATTTATAATAGAGGGAGATAAAATAGAAATTGTTGAAAGTTATGATTTACGGGGGGTCCAGAATCAGAAATGATGGTAAATGTGGAGATGAAATTAGAAGGATAGTCATGAGAAAAAAAAGTGATGTTAAACTTAACAAAAGATAGAAGTGTGAGTAAGGCCACATAAGTTAGAATTGTCAAAGCAATGGTATTTCCAGTAGTGATGTATGGATGTGAAAGCTAGATTATTAAGAAGATATACAGAAAGTGAATTGATTCATTTGAATTATCGATGTGGAGGAGACTATTATGAATCCCATGGGCTGAAAGAATGACCAATAAGAAGGTTTTAGAGAAATATAAAGACAGAATGTTCTTGGAAGCGATGATCGCTAAACAGAAGTTGATGTATTTTGGACATATTATGTGAGCTGATGAATAATTGGAAAAGGTAGTTATGTTGGAGAAGATTGAAAGAATGAGAAGAAGAGGAAGATCACAAAGGATATGGATAGACATCATAAAAGAACTTACAATTACTGAAAGAAAGGACAGGAGGCTGAGTGGGATGGAGAGCATTTGTTCACAGGATCACCAAGAGTCAAAAACGACTGGATGGTACATAACAACAACATGTGTATATCCCGCCTTCAAAGAGTGCAGAATGAGGTATCATCACAGAGAGACTGAAACTGTCATGGACCACTTGATGCGCCGATCTTTACGATGCTATGGGCATGTTCAATGGATGCCACAGGAGAGATGGCCGCCCAAGAGAGTGATGAATTGGTCACCACCAGGAAGAGAGGATGGCCTGGACTTAGATAGAGAGGAGGAGTCGTGGAGGCAGTGTGAGCCAGAGAGTTGCAAGAAGGTTCTTGGAATGACTATTTGCAGTGGAGAAGGGGAACCACAATGCATTTACTGAACAGTATAAACCAGCAAGTTATGTATGGGGACAGTGTCCCAAATAAAAAGAAAGATGATGAATAGAGTAACACAGGGTTCTGTTCTAGGACCATTATTGTTTAATTTATATATCAATTTATATATTAATTTATATAACACAGGGTTCTGTTCTGGGACCATTATTGTTTAATTTATATATCAATGATGTTTTTGAAAATTTTTCATGTAACTTCCACTCACAAAAGGTTGTAAACTTATTGTACATTAGTGCTGTGGTCAGGGTAAGGATTTTTTAAAATTTTAATTGTGTGTAAATATATATATATATATATATATATATATATTTTTTTTTTTCCATTTTTATTTATGTCTTAAGTAGTCCAGAAACTCTGAAATAGAGACGAAACATGAAACTTTTTCAAGTCACCTCAGGCCTCCAATAAGGCAGGGCAGCAGTCTCACACACGAGATGAAATTCATCTTTCACTCCGCCATAATTAAACATCACAACTCTATAATAGTCACAATCTGTTTGTTAAGGGAAGGTCAAGTTTTAGTAATCTGCATATGTGCTACAACAAGATGATGAATTTACTTGATAAGGGAGATGCATATACAGTGATATACATGTATTTTTAAAGGCCTTTCATAGATGACAAGCTGGTAATTTAACTGAAACAGATGGGACCGGATAAGAGACTAGTAAGTTGGCTAGGTGATTGGCTGTCAACCAGCTGGTTGTATTTGGGGAGTAATATCTGAAAAGAAGAAAATCACTGGCATAGTGCCATAGGGTCTATTTTAGCATTATTTTTTTTTTAACTTGTATGTTAACAATATTGTTATAGGCTGAACTGTGGATATGCAGATGTTTCCAGTGATACAAAGCTGAGAAGAACTATGAGGATCAGAGCAGATGTTGTAGCCTTGCAGTAACTGAATAGATTGTTTGAATCAGTAAGTGAGAGCTACCAGTTTAATGTTGCAAAGTATCAGCAAATGGGGAAATTTTAAAGGTGGGTGGTGGAAGAGATGAGATATCTGGGAGTAATGAGACAGAGATGTGAAGGTTAGTGGTCATATTGCTAAAATTGCAAGAATACCACATTGGACAGTGGCAATGATCAGAAGAACCTTGACATGCAGAAGCAGAGAAGTTATAGTTGGGCTGCATATGGCTAACTGAGTCCATATTTGGTCGCTTGGTTTTCAAGGGGGATGAGAATATCTTAGAGGGGATCTAGAGAAGGTTCACTAAGTCAGTGTCATGTGCATTAAATGTGAGGAGAGATTGAGGGAATGTAATTTGCAGAGCTTTATGAATAGAAGGAGAGGGGACATGAGACTTATAAGTTGATGAGGGATTGCTACCAGATTAATGTGGAGGAGATTTTTTAGAGAGTATAGGGAGACAATGGTAGAACAAAAGGCCATCCATGGAAGCTATATAAGAATGGTATGAGCAAGTTCAACTGGAGAGTGATTTATGTGTAGAATGCATTGCCTGAAAACTGCAAATGGGTTAAAGACATTTGCAGTTTTCAGGCAATGCAGGTAATTCGATGATCATTTTGCATGAGTGTTGGCCTCCTGCAATAAGGCTTATGTCTCCATGCATGTCTGATGTTAATAATAATAATAAAGAATTAGTCAAATGTATGCTGATAAACATAAAAGAAAAAGCAAAAAAGAAAATCTGAATACATCTCGACTAATTCTTTATTATCATTATTATTAACATCAGACATGCATGGAGACAAAAAATATAAAAGAAAATTCAGTTTCAATAAAAAACTGGCAAGTAATTATCTTGTAAATCGGATCAAAAGAATTTACAACCTGAATAAGGATCTAGTTCTATAAAGGCATCGGGTGGCATGTTAGGCACTTCACCAGTGATAACAATATCGACTTGCAAATGGCCATTTCTATCCAGTCCTCTTGCAACATGTGTCATATGTACCGTTTCCCCTAAATAAAAAAAAAAAAAAAAACAGATTAAAAAATAATATATATATATATATATATATATATATACCGAGGTTGATTTACTCGGTTGTTAAACATATTTTTTAAAAGAATTGAATGACATAAACCGAGAGTAAAGAAAAACGGTTTAATGGTATCACACAACTAGTTTCGGCTTTTTATAGCCTTCTTCAGGTGTTTTCATAAAAGAAAAGAAAAAACATTAAACGTTGAAGATAAAAACTGTGAACAGCACAGGAAAGTCACTATACATATTTAATGTGAAAACATTGCAGTTAACGTATTCAAAGCTGTTCCTTCGTTGGCCACATTGCTGGGTGAGTGCATGCATATAGCATCTCGTGAGCGCCAGTATGTGATCACAGCAGAATGGCAGTCTGGGAGGTTGTAGCTTAAATTATTATTTAAATGTACAGGGTTGAGGATGATTTCTCTAGAGTCTACAATTTTTCTCTCCAATTCATCATGGCAACGGAAAATGTTGTTAGATCTATCCAAAAAGATTGTATGACTATGGTTTTGATCATCAGAATCGGCAGAAAAAAGGATATGGCTGGATAAAGCACTGGCACGTGTTCTCTTGTAAGTGATGTCCATGCTGTGCTGCTTCATATGCAATTCAATAGATTTATCCATCTGGCCAAAGTAAGGAATGTCGTAGTCACACCATATCTTGAATACACCGGGAAATTTTAGATTGTGATGGCTAGGCTTTGGACGGCTCACTAGAGAGCGGATCTTAGGAAGCGGAGTGAATAAAGCTCAAATGTTATATTTTTTGAGAACCTTGGCTAATTATGTATGGTATAGATATATTGCCTTTAGCATTATTCATTTCTTCAGTATGGTGACTAAGAGGATTAAAAAGGTATTTTTTAGTAATCTTTTGAGAATAACCATTCAATCTGAAAGTAGACCTAAGAAAATTGATTTCTTTATGAAGTTCATCTGGGTCGTCAAGAAGAGAGCGAGCTCTATGTCCCAAAGTAGAAATAATTCCAAGTTTCTGAGGAGGGAAATGATGGGACTGACTATGGAGATATCTATTGGTGTGTGTAGGTTTTCTGTACATCAATTAAGTTTTTCAGAAGAGCGGGTCAGTTTCACGTCCAGGAAAGAAACTTGAAATTATTTCTACTTTGGGACATAGAGCTCGCTCTCTTCTTGACGACCCAGATGAATTCATAAAGAAATCAATTTTCTTAGATCTACTTTCAGACTGAATGGTTATTCTCAAAAAATTACTAAAAAATACCTTTTTAATCCTCCTAGTCGCCATACTGAAGAAATGAATAATGCTAAAGGCAATATATCTATACCATACATAAGCTCAGTCTCTCAAAAATTAGCGAAGGTTCTCAAAAAATATAACATTAGAACTTTATTCACTCCGCTTCCTAAGATCCGCTCTCTAGTGAGCCGTCCAAAGCCTAGCCATCACAATCTAAAATTTCCCGGTGTATAATACAAGATATGGTGTGACTACGACATTCCTTACTTTGGCCAGATAGATAAGTCTATTGAATTGCATATGAAAGAGCACAGCATGGACATCACTTACAAGAGAACACGTGCCAGTGCTTTATCCAGCCATATCCTTTTTTCTGCCGATTCTGATGATCAAAACCATAGTCATACAATCTTTTTGGATAGATCTAACAACATTTTCCGTTGCCATGATGAATTGGAGAGAAAAATTGTAGACTCTAGAGAAATCATCCTCAACCCTGTACATTTAAATAATAATTTAAGCTACAACCTCCCAGACCGTCATTCTGCTGTGATCACATACTGGAGCTCATGAGATGCTATATGCACGCACTCACCCAACAATGTGGCCAACGAAGGAACAGCTTTGTATACGTTAACTGCAACGTTTTCACATTAAATATGTATAGTGACTTTCCTGTGCTGTTCACAGTTTTTATCTTCAATGTTTAATGTTTTTTCTTTTCTTTTATGAAACACCTGAAGAAGGCTGTAAAAAGCCGAAACTAGTCATGTGATACCATTAAACCTTTTTCCTTTACTCTCAGTTTATGTCATTCAATTCTTTTTTAAAAAAAAAAATATATATATATATATACACTGTATTTTTCCCATTATAAGATGTGCTTTTTTGTACCTAAAATTAATTTGAAAATTATGATGCATCCTATAAGCTGAATACTTCCTATATACTGGTGCATCTGCACAGTTATAGTGCTTCATTGCTTGTTGGCAATGTGTAATTAGTTTGAATAGTTGCATGTCATTAACAGTCACACACTTAAAGTAGTAATCAATACATTATTATATTTATTTATTTATTTTTTATTATAACACATGGATTCTACGAAGCAGACATAGCTATATGACTGCATTTAAGCATAGTGTCATTGAGTATGCAAAAAAAAAGGCAATAGGGCAGCAGAACGACACTTTGGACCTCTGCCTATATTCTAAAAAACACAATCGCTGCAGAAATCCGACAAAATGGCCAGAAAATGAAAATTAATTAACTTGGATAATGGATCAAAGAAGATTGGTTGCTGCATCTAAAAAAATGATTATTCAATGAGATAAATTATTGGCAACAAAGAAATATCATCGGTTTTACAGAGTCGCCATCATGGTGCTTTAGATTTATGAAGAAAAATGATTTATACATGTGTGCAACAATGAAAATATCACAAAAAATGCCAGATGAATTCGAAAAAAAAATGATCGTTTCACAGATTTATCACAAATGCTAGAAAAGAAGACAATTTTGAATTTTCACAGATAGCTAATATGGATGGAGTGCCTCTGACTTTTGATGTGCTCTCAAACAAGCTCCAAAGGTTAAAAAAAAAGTAAACATTTCTGGTCATGAAAAAACCCACTATACTGTTGTTTTGTCATGTTGTGCAAATGGAACAAAATTGCCATCTTTTTTAATTTTTAAAAGAAAAACTTCAAAAAGGAGTTTACATTCATATTCGTCTAAAAGGATGGATGGATGAGGAAGGGATGAAGTTATGGATAAAGAATGTCCTGGCAGTTTACATCAAAAACCTGCTTTCTTAGTATGGGATCAGTTTAGATGCCATAAAACCGAAGCTGTTAAGAATGAACACAAAAATAGTTGTAATTCCAGGAGAACTCACTTTTGCACTTCAACCTTTAGATGTATCAATAACGAAACCATTTAAAGGATTTTATTATTATTATTATCCAGGCCTCCATGGAGTCAAAAGACTCATCATGGGAGGTCATAAAAATGGATCAATTAGATGCAATCTCCAAATTTTGAGGAAACATCTACAATTTCCCAGGTATGCGAATGGTGGAGATCATGGAAAGAAGTGAAACCCAAAATGATTATAAAATCTTTCCAAAAGTGCAGCATTAGTAATTCTCTTTAAGATATGGAGGATGACTTATATCTTCAACAAAAACTAAGTTTTTGATGAAGATCAAGTTTAGAAATTTTAGAGAGTGAAGATGAAGATGAATAAAGATTTGAAAATTAGATTAATGAAATTTATAAAAATTATTTCTTCATCATGAGTTTAAGGAGTGGTATGATAGACTTTGTGTTTCTTAGGGGGGGGGGGGGGATTTCCCCTCGATGAGTCTTGATAGACTTTGTGTTTCTTAGGAAGGACCTCCCACGATGAATCTTTTGACTCCATGGAGGCCTGGATAATAATAATAATAATAATATTTTGTTTATATGATTATATGTTAGATTTTTTAATGATTTTTAAGAATAATTGTTTTTATCTAATAAAAGATTAATACATGTATTAAAATTTAAAATAAAATTAATATTTAAATGAAAAATTTTATGCATAATTCATGCATCTTATACTTTGAAGAATTTAAAAAAAAAAAAAATTCAACATGAAAAATGTGATGCATCTAATATATAAGGCAAAAAATACAGTATATATGTATATATATATATAAAGAAGAGAGCTTTTCCATACAATGGAGGGAAACATATATATGTGTGTGTGTGTGTGTGTTTATATATAATATATATTATATTGTTTCCCCTCCATTGTATGAAAAATCTCTTTTACATTTAACAGATATCTCTTTCCCAATTTATTTGTTTCCATGGGAGAGTACATGACATACCAAGTACTCTCCCAGGGAAATGTGTGAAAAAAAAAAAAAAAAAAATTCAAACCTGATTTTGAAAGAGTCATGTGCAAAAAAACTTGTCTCTCGTTTAGAAAGTTTTTTTTTCACTTGGTTATAAATTAAATTAAAGATGCCAATAAATTATATTAATCCCTTATCAAAATGTAAGCATAGAAAGTTTGCACATGAAGTGAACAGCATTGGTTTTTCCTTGCAAATAACCCTGGGCATAACTTCTGCCCTTCCATTCTCGCTGTCTCCCACCAGATGCTACTACTATCACAACACAACCCAAATTTAAAACTAACTTCCCATGTTCATGCTTCAGTTGAACTGATTTCCTTATCTGTCCATGTCAATGTTCATCACATTTATTCTCTGAGTGATATTTGCAATTTTTCCTATGTGACCTCAAAATGTCCAAGTCCTATCCATCATGGTACGAGGTCTGGAGGTACAGGAGGAGAGTGTGTTTCAGATACTGAGTACTCTGGATGTCAGTAAAGCTGTGGGACTGGATGGTATTTCGCCACGAGTTTTGAGAGAATGTGCTAGGGAATTGACAATACCTTTAACGTGGCTTTTCAATGAAAGTCTGGCTTTGGCAAAGGTGCCCAGGGAATGGAAGGAAGGTAAGATAGTGCCATTGCATAAGGGTGGTAACAGACTGGAAGTGTCTAATTATAGGCCAGTCTGTGTGTCATCAGTAGTTGTTAAGATCTTGGAGAAAGTAGTGAGGGACTGTGTACAGCATTGGGCAGATGAGGGTAATGTTATCTGTGAGAATCAACATGGATTTGTGAAAGGACGCTCTTGTTTTAGCAATATGCTAGCCTTTTATAATAAAGTTAAAAGAGCATTAGATGAGGGAAAGGCATATACTGCAATTTTCTTAGACTTGGCGAAGGCATTTGACAGGGTGCCACATGATAAGCTGATATTTAAGTTGCAGCACATGGGTCTGGATGTCAGATTGGTCAACTGGATTTAGGATTGGCTGTCTGATAGGTATCAGAGAGTTGTGTATGGTGGAGCAGTTTCCAGGAGGCAGAGGGTTACAAGTGGGGTCCCACAAGGCTCAGTACTAGGACCTATATTGTTTAACCTTTATATCAATGACATAGCCAGTGGATTGCAGGGGGATATTCAGTTGTTTGCGGATGATGCGAAGCTTGGAAGGATTATTAGTAATAGTGCAGATGTGGTAGCCCTGCAAGAGGATTTAAATAAGCTAGATAGATGGGCAAATGAATGGGTGTATCTGTTTAATGCAGCAAAATGTAAGGTCTTGAGGTTTGGGAAACATCGATGGGATGCTGCATACTCTATGGGAGGAGTTATACTGGAGGAAGTAGGGGAGACAAGAGATCTGGGGTTGATGATTGATAGAAACCTGAAGTTTAGGGGACATATTGCAAAGGTGGTGAAGGTAACACAGAGGATTGCTGCTATTATGAGAAGGACACTGACCTGCAGAGATAAGAGGGTTATCATTCCGTTGTATAAGTCTCTGATCAGACCACACTTGGACTATTGTTCTCAGATTTGGTCCCCAGGATTTGAAGGAGATAAATTAACTGTGGAAAGGATACAAAGACGGATGACAAAGATGGTTTCAGGACTGTACAAGGATAGTTATGAGGATCGGCTGAGAGAATGTGGACTGCAGAGTTTGGTGGATAGAAGAAGGAGAGGTGATATGATTGAGACTTTTAAACTGTTGAGAGGTGGTTACAGGGTTGACACTGGGGAGTTCTTTCGCTTGGTTGATCAGCGGGAAGGAGTGACAAGAGGCCATCCCTGGAAGTTACGAAAGGAAACTGTGAGCAAGAGGGTAAGGAGTGGTTTCTTTGTGTGGAGGGTGGTTGAGCCGTGGAATGTATTGCCTGATGGAGTGGTGGGAGCGAGAACAGTCAGTGAGTTTAAGGAGTGGTATGATAAACTTTGTGTTTCTCAGGGGGGTCCTTCCCTCGATGAGTCTTGACAGACTTTATGTCTTAGAAAGGACCTCCCTCGAAGAGT
Organism: Typopeltis vanoorti; assembly: GCF_054136105.1. Taxonomy (NCBI): domain Eukaryota; kingdom Metazoa; phylum Arthropoda; class Arachnida; order Uropygi; family Thelyphonidae; genus Typopeltis; species Typopeltis vanoorti. The sequence goes on from NC_143556.1 coordinate 60,624,058, forward strand.
CTTTTGACTCCTTGGAGGCCTGAATAATAATAATAATAATAATAATAATACAAAGATCCCTAGTCTCATCAGTTTCTTGAAGAATAACCCTGCCAATATAATATGCTGTTGGAAAATTCATCATCATCATGCCAAAGTGCATAACTTTGCACTTCATAGCTTTACATAACAGTACAGCTACTAGCCAAAAGTCATTCACAATCCAACTCCAAATATAGAAAAACAAACTTGCATGGCTGCTTTCATTTCATGTAACCTTTACTCTATGGAAGCTTTTCACACCCTCTTCCTCTAAGGATTTATTACAGACTTCAAGCTGTTTATGATGTTTATTATTTCATCATAAACATCATAAAAATGAAAGGAAAAGTGAAGAAAGGAAAACACATGCTAGTGTTTTCCTTTCTTTACTTACCCAAAAATGGCATTGATCTGATGGGTTTTGCAACTTTTCAGGTATGAGTTCATCTTTGTCATCATAAAATTCCTGATATGTATTACCATTATTACCATTATTACGGGCAACTCCAGGGAGTCATTGGACTCATCGAGGGAGGCCCCAAATCATATTCATCACAACTATTTGACATTCATACAGTATCTATCATACCTCGCCTTAAACTCATTCACCGTCACAGCATCCACCACAGACTCAGGGAGCGCATTCCACTCATTCACTACTCTAAAAGTAAAGAACCCAGCTCTAACACCTTTACTAACCACACTTTTGCCCAGTTTCCATGGATGTCCCCTAGTCCTCCCACAACCAGCCCTGTACTCAAAAATATCTTCTGAATTAATTTTATAGAAACCCTTCAGTAATTTGAATGTCTCAATCATATCTCCCCTCCTCCGCCTATCAACCAATTTTTGCAAACCCACAAATCCTCAACCTGTTCTCATACGGTTCATTCCACAGACCTGCTATCATCTTGGTCACTCGCCTCTGGATCCTCTCCACCTCCTCCCCATCAAGAAGAAACCTAGGTGACCAAATCTGAGCACAGTAGTCTAGATGGGGTCTTATCAAGGCTCGATACAGAGGAACAATAACCTGCTTGTCTCTGCTTGTCATCGTATTCTTCAGCAACCAAGTGATTTGATGAGCTGTTTTGGTCACTTTTGCAATGTGTCCCCTAAATTTCAATTCCTTATCTACCAACACTCCTAAATCTCGTGCCTCATCAATTTCCTGGAGCACGGTTCCACCAATGCAGTAAACTGCCGCCAATCTTTTCACCCCAAAATGCATAACCTTACATTTTGCCACATTAAACTGACATCCATTCTCCTTAGCCCAGACCTCCAATCTATCCAAATCATCCTGCAAAATTTTGACGTCATCTGCATTCACTATTGCCCTACCCAACTTTGCATCATCCGCAAACAAATGAACTGTTCCTCTCAGATCATTTCCAATATCATTTATGAACAAATTAAACAGCAGTGGTCCAAGAACAGATCCTTGTGACACACCACTAGTCACAGGCCGTCTTGTGGACTCTACTCCCGAGTAAACCACTCTCTGATATCTCTCCGTCAACCACCCTCCTATCCATCTCACCAACCCTATGTCCATTCCCATATGCTGCAATTTACTGATTAGAATTCCATATGGAATCCTGTCAAAGGCCTTGGCAAGGTCCAGTAGAATCACCGTAAACCCATTACCCTTATCCAGTTCAGCCGTCACTGTGTTATAATACGTGAGCAAGTTACTGAGGCATGACCTACCCTTCACAAAACCATGCTGTCCCCGATACAGTATCCCATTTTCTTCTATCCAATCTTGTATTTTCCTCTTGACTATTTTCTCTAAGACCTTGACAATGATTCCTGATATGCTAATCGGTCGGTAATTTACTACAGCAGTCTTGGAACCACCTTTATGCAGTGGAACTATTTTCCCCTCTTTCCACCTGCTCGGGACTAACCCAGACCCGAGACTCAAATTAAACAAAATGGTCAAGGGTACTGACAATTCTTTAGCTGCTTCTCGTACAACACGAGCTGGTATACCATCCAATCCCACAGATGTATTGACATTGAGGTTATGCAATAGACTACTCACCTCCACTTCATTAACCACAATTCCCGTATAATCTACTGGTTTATTCGTTTCTGCAATGTCACCACCTGGATGATATACTTTTGCAAAATGCTCACTCAGTAACTCAACTATCTCAACTGATTCAGTTACCTCCCTACCATCGGCATTCTTTAAAATCAATCTGCCATGTACATTTTTCCTTTTACTTGCTACATATCTAAAAAACTGTTTAGGATTCTCTTTAGCCTGCATGGCCAATGTTCTTTCGTAATCCTTTTTTGCTTTTCTTACCACACTCGTCACCCTTCTGGCCTGTGCTTTATACCGTTCATGTGCCTGCCGGTCACCCTTCTCCTTAAATTCCCTCCATAGTTGTTTCTTTTTTTGCAACTCAAGCTTAATGGTGTTATTCATCCATTTAACCCCTACTTGATTTATTATTCGGACTCTAGGTATACAGTCAGCCATTGCTTCATGCAAGCACTTCTTAACTACCTCCCATGCACTATCAACTTCTAGTCCTTGCAGTTGTACATGCCATGGCACTGAACCAATCAAACTCCTAAGCTTGTCATACTTTCCAGCCCGATAATTCCACATGTACCCTATCTTAATTGAAAATTCTACACCTTTAGCCACCTCCCAAGTTAAGACCCTATGATCACTCTCACCGATTGGTGGCAATGTGGTCATATTTGTTACAGCCAAATCCTCAGATGTAATTACTAGGTCAAGCACTCTCTGACCCCTAGTATTTTCCATTACATGCTGTCGCAGATAGTTATCCCTTAATATCCGAATAAAATCCAGTTCCTTCCTTCCGTGTGTCCTCTCCTCACTCCAATCAATGCGACCATAGTTGAAATCTCCCATAATAATCACCCTCCTTCCACCCATTTCTTCTATTTGCTTGTGCATACTGTCACCACCATCTTTTCCATCACCTGGTCTATAGCAGCACCCAATTGTATATTTAGTTCTGCTAGCCACAATCTCACACCAAATGGCCTCAAATGTGCTCTTTTCTCTATCCTGCAATTCAACTTCTATTCTCCTTGGCTGGAGCTCATCAGCTATCATCAACAATACTCCTCCCCCCATTTTATTCTCTCTGTCATTCCTGAACACACTATACCCATCACATTCAATCCCACTAGTTATATCATCTACAGTCAGCCATGTTTCACTAATACCTATAACCTGTGGTCTGGAAGTGCCAACCATGGCCAAAAACTCTTCCTTCTTGTTCCTAATACTCCTAGTATTAGTGTACATGAATTTAAGACCCCCATTAGCCCCAACCCTACCTTGATGCCTTATATTAACTATCCCACTCAGATTTGTTGTCCTTATTTGCTCTGGCATATTATATTCATTCTGACATTCAACTGCCTCCATAAGGACTGTATCTCTACTCCCCCCCCCTAACAAATCTAGTTTCCCTGAGTTTGCACATCCACTACATTCAGCAACACTTTCTCAAGTCTTCTTACACCGTAACCATTCAAATGCAAGCCATCCATCTTATATAGATCCTTTCGCCCACAAATCCTCAACCTGTTCTCATACGGTTCATTCCACAGACCTGCTATCATCTTGGTCACTCGCCTCTGGATCCTCTCCACCTCCTCAAGTATCCTCAAGATGTATCCTATATGTATCCTCAATAGACAATGATAGAATTACCTGTAAAGTTTATATCATTACTAACTTGTACATATGAGATTAATTAAGAAAACAAAACAAAAAAAATCCAGATTATTATGTTATTATTACTATTATTATTATTATCTGACCTATATGGAGTCAAACGACTCATTGTTGGATACTTTCTCATGCCAAAAGATCATTCAACCATGCCTTGAACCCATTTACAGTTTTTGCACTTGCCACACTTTCAAGCAACATGCTCCACACAAAGAATCTGCATCTCACTCCCCCCCCCTGTTTACACCCTCCTTATACACCTTCCATGGATGGCTTCTAGTTTTACCCTTGCCATCTTCTACTCTATGAATATCTTCTCCACATTAATCTGGTAACAACCCCCCTCACCAACTTAATCATATCTCCTCTTTTTCTGCATTCCATCAATCTCTTCAAGAGATTGAGGGAATGCATTCCAAAGATCTGACACTAACTTAGTAAAACTTATCTGGATCTAAAGGGAAAACCATAACCTATTTGCATCTGCATAATCCATTGGGATGTTCTTACAGTTTAGCAATGTGACCCTCTAAACTTCAGTCTCTCAAAGAGATCTGGGAGTCACCATCACTCCCAGATCTCTCATCTCCTCCACTTCCTTCAGAACGTCTCCATTAAATGTATACTCTATATTCCAACCTTGTCTAACAAATTTCAAGACCTTGCAACATTAAACTGATATTTCGAAATATTTGCCAACTCACATAGTACACAATGTTTGCTATACTTCTTTTAGCTCTTCCCCACTACGCATCATTGGCAAACAGCTGTATATCCAGTTAAGTCGGTCCCAATGTCATTAATATACAAGTTAAACAATAATAATCCAAAACAGATCCCTGTGGAACTCCACTAGTGACTTTTCTTTTTTGGGATATTACTCCTCCATATACAACCTGCTGATACCTGTCTAACAGCCAATCAGCTTTGCAGCTTACTAGTCTGTTATCTAATCCCATCTGTTTCAGTTTAACTACCAGCTTGTAACGTGGCACTCTATCATCAAAGGCCTTTGAAAAATCTAAGTACATCACCATATATGCAACTCCTTTATTGAGTGAGTTTGTCACCTTGTTATAATATACAAATAGATTGCTGAAACATGATCTCCCCCTAACAAATCCATGCTGACCATCATAAAGGATACTGCTATTATCAACTCATTTTGAATTCTTGTCTTCACCAACTTCTCTAATACATTCTACTGCATCTTTTCTCATGTTGCTTTCATTAGGATGAAATACACTGATCATTGCATAATTCAACTATCTCCTCTGCATTGGTTACCAATCTACAAGTTTCATCAACTAGCCTCATCCTCCCATAATCATTTTCCCTTCTACTTGCCACATATTGAAATAACTCACCTAAATTTTTCTTAGTTTGAGCTAATTTCTTCTCATATTCCACTTTTGCCACCCTTATCAACCAAGTCATCTTCCTGGTCTGCTCTTTCTACCCCCCCCCCTGCAACTGATCATTACCAACATTCATTCCACAGTACAAGGCCAGTATGAAGTTAATCTAGAGATGATTTATGAAAATTGAATCAATGTTTTATAGAAATTTAATTGCTCAGAGTCCAGTGTGTAGGAGGAGGAAAACATATCAGATTGAAGCATACCATTTGATGCAAGGAGTGTGTGTGATACAGATTCTTCTCAAATAATCTCAAATTCATAGGAATCAGGGATCACACTAACTTGCAAAGAAAGGTAATTGCAAACTGTATACACACACACACACACATATATATATATATATGGGGGGGGGGAGTTCCTATCTCACCTGTTGTAAAGGATACTTGGGTTTCTCTCCTAAAAAATCCTTTGGTTAATGTATAACCATTAACAGCTTGGCCAATTTCATATGCTGTTGTCCAGTAGATAGGTGTTAATAATGGCACTAGAGAATGCATCCAGTTAGCTATATATATATAAATAAAAGAAAAGAAAAAAGCATTATGGTCTCAAATTTAATAAAAGATTCAACAATAAGAACTAAATATTAACAATGCTCAATAAATTTAAATTAATCTTATATCATATGAGATAAAGATATATACTTTAAACTGTGCTAGAAAATTCGATTAAATTTGAAAAAGCCATGACTTAAGGCAGTGTTATAAAAACTTTATATATCAAATGCACATAATACATGTTTATAAGGAGAAGAAGGAAAAACACTGAATATTAACAAATCAAATACACAGTTAAATTAAAACATTATTACTAAATAGTTTAGGGAAATAACAATGTAGACTAGGATATACATTAAAATAACTTTTTAATACAAATCCAATATTTCGGCAACGTCACGTTGCCATTTTCAACAGGAACTTGTGAGCAAGATACTTGCATGCAGGCACAGCAAACGGTAAATGAGGATGAAGCAGGAAGCTATTCTTTCTCCTAAAGTCCTATTGGTAACCCCTAGCAGGCAATGTTGGTATTCTTGGGTGATTGGGATGAGGTCTTCTGATGTAGGTTTCCCAAATTTGAGGCAGTCTCATGCAGCCAAATTTGTTGAGGTTTGGATTGTTTCTTAGGGCTGAGGCTGATTCCATGAAAAGCCTTTTGTACTTGTATTTACTACGGTGAATGATCGTGCTTTCTTCCACCGTATTCTATGGCAGGTATCCAGAGCATGGTCTGCAAGACCAGAGTGGCTGTATTGGTGGAACCAGATGTAGTCCTTGTGTTCTGTAATTCTGATATTGGCTGTCCTGCCTGTTTGGCCAAAGTAGGACAGCTTACAGCTGCAAGGGACCTGGTATACACCAGGCAGGTCTAGGGGGAGGGGAGGTTGGTCTTTAGTAGAGCGGATAAGGGATGCCAATTTCTTATATGGTCTGTAACAAGAAGTTAAGCCGTGTTTTTTTAGGATTTTTGTAATTTTTTCAGAGGTGCCTCTGATATAGGGTATGGTGATGGATTTAGAGTAATCCTTGTTGTGGGGGGGGGGTTGTGGTTTATTGGTTTCAATATTTTTTGGATTGTTTTGGGAGGGTAGCCATTGGCTGAGAAGGTGTTGAGAATGTGGTTTGTTCTGTGGTTAGGGCATTGTCATTTGAACAGATAAGTTTAGCCCTGTTTTGTAGTGTCTTAATGACACCATATTGTTGTGAGGAAGGGTGCTGGGATTGTTGGTGAATGTATCTGCCTGTATGGGTGGGTTTTCTATAGACTGAGAAAACCAAGGTTCCATCAAGCTGGCTGGTGACTAATGTGTCTAAGAAAGGAAGGCAGTTGTTCTTTTCTTCTTTCAAGGTGAATTTGATTCTGGGGCGTTGGTTGTTTAAGTGTGTTAGGAAGGAGAGGAGTGCATCGGAGCCATGTGGCCAAATAGTGAACACATCATCTACATATTGAAGTCAAATGGTTGGTTTCTGTGGGGCAGAGTTTAAGGCTTTCTCTTCAAAAGTCTCCATATAAAAGTTGGCCAAGTTTCTAATTTGTGAGTTGGTGGGAGATTGGAGACCCTATGGCTGCCCCTTCTATTTGTTTGTAGAATTTTCCTTGCCAAACAAAATAGCCTGAGTTCATTGTGAACTGAAATAGGGCTGTGATATCGGGAGGAAATTTAGCTTGGATTAGCTCTAAGGATTCTTTGAGTGGGACATTTGTGAATAAGGAGGAGACATCAAAGCTGACCATTACGTCAGTGTGTTTGAGTGTAAGGTTTTCTATGCTGGCTTTGAAGTGGGCTGAGTTTTTTATGTATGAAGGTGTGTTGCCAGTACAGTGTGAGAGAGCTTTGGCCAAATGTTTAGCTAGTTTGTATGTAGGGAAATCAATGCCATCCACTATGGGACGTAATGGCACATTTTCCTTATGTATTTTTTGGAGTCCATAAATACGGGGAGGGGAGGGGTATGGAGTTAAAGGTTTTAATTTGTTAGTGACTTCCACAGGCCAAGACGTGACCTTCTTAAGGAGCCTGTGGAGTTTTCTAATTTGTGAGTTGGTGGGATTGTACTCGACAAGGAGGTAAGTAGCCTGATCTAACAATAGAGCTTTTAGCTTACCTGTATAATCCTTTTGGTTAAACAATACTATGACGTTCCCTTTATCCGCTTTGGTGATTATTATTTCCTTGTGTTTCTTTAATTCCAGTAGAGATTTAATTTCTTTAATGGGCATGTTGGCTTTAGGTGGTTTTGCTTTGGTCAGAACACAAGCCACATCCAGTCTGATATCGTTGGCGACATGGTTAGGAAGGTGTCGTATCCCGCATTCAACTTGTATCATAATATCCTCTGCAGGTATTCTTCTGGGCACAATGGCGAAGTTGTGGCCATGTGAGAGGGCTTCGAGCTTCAAGTTTCACAATAAACGATGAAAGGTTGATTACCGTTTCAGTAGGAAGTTGCGGTTTCGAGATCGCATTCTTCTTTATAAAATTTTAAAATTTTTTGATGCGTCGATCTCGCACTTTTTTAAACTCTTTCTCCACTGCAGTGCACGAGATGTCGTGCAAAATAGACCACATTTCGTGGCTTAAGGTGCTTGAAAGGTCATCTTCAAGTGCCTGGATAGCTAAGTTAGCATCACTCAGGTAACGGCGAGTAGTAGCGATTTGTTCCCTGAGCAACGCTTGGCTGGCACGATAATAAATGCGAAGAGCCTTTTGCGAAGAGAACCGGTGCTTCAATTTAACACAGTTAGGATAACCCTGGTTATCCCAGCAGCATTTTAGGAATGCAAGATGATTAAGTTGTCTTGATAGCTTCAACTTCATTTTACAGTAATGGCAGGCTTTTTTACGTGCGGTAGAATCTCCGTGGATTATCGTAATTCTAGTGCAAAGGCTTAGAAGTTGGTTATGCATTATTACTAAATAGTTTAGGGAAATAACAACATAGACTAGGATATATATTAAAATAACTTTTTAATACAAATCCATATTTCGGCAACATCACGTTGCCATTTTCAACAGGAACTTGTGAGCAAGGACTACATCTGGTTCCACCAATACAGCCGCTCTGGTCTTGCAGACCATGCTCTGGATACCCGCCATAGAATGCGGTGGAAGAAAGCCACGATGATTCACTGTAGTAAATACAAGTACGAAAGGCTTTTCATGGAATCAGCCTCAGCCCTAAGAAACAATCCAAACCTCAACAAATTTGGTTGCATGAGACTGCCTCAAATTTGGGAAACCTACATCAGAAGACATCAGCCCAATCGCCCAAGAATACCAACATTGCCCACTAGGGGGCACCAATAGGAGTTTAGGAGAAAGAATAACTTACTGCTTCGTCCTCATTTACTGTTTGCTGTGCCTGCGTGCAAGTGTCTTGATCACAAGTTCCTGTTGAAAATGGCAACGTGATGTTGACGAAATATTGGACTTGTATTAAAAAGTTATTTTAATGTATATCCTAGTCTATTATTATTATTATTATTACGGGTATCTCCATGAAGTCAGTAGACTCATCGTGGGAGACCCAAACTAGCAAAACAATATCTGTCATATCTCTTCTTGAATTCATTTACAGACGAAGAGCTCACAACTAAGTCAGGCAATGAATTCCACTCATTCACCACCCTCCAGGCAAAAAACCTTGTTCTGACACCTTTGTTAATCACACTCTTCTTTAATTTCCAGAGATGACCTCTTGTTCTTCCATCACTATCACACAGCTGAAACATTTCCCCTGCATCAATCCTATAAAAACCTTTTAGTAATTTGAATGTTTCTATCATATCCCCTCTTCTTCGCCTATCAACCAATCTCTGCAATCCACAAGCTCTCAATCTATCAATGTAGGGAGCATTTTTTATATCACTCACCAACTTGGTCACTCTTCTCTGAACCCTCTCCACAGCCTCCTCATCTCCAAGGAATCCAGGTGACCAGACCTGAGCACAGTAATCCAAATGTGGAAGTATCAATGCTTTATAAAGGGGAATAATAACCTCTTTATCTCTGGATGTCAGTGTGTTCCTCAACAACCAAGTAATCCTATGTGCAATCTTGGACACCTTAGCAATGTGTCCTCTGAACTTCATCTCCCTATCTACCAACACCCCTAACTCCCTAATCTCATCAATCTCTTGGAGTACCTTTCCATCGATGTAGTACACAGCTGGTAATCTTTTAATCCCAAAATGCATGACTTTACACTTTTCCACATTGAACTGACATCCATTTTCTTTTGCCCAATTTACCAGCTTATTTAAATCCTCCTGCAAACTTTCAACATCAGCTTGATTTTTTATTGCACTACACAACTTTGCATCATCAGCAAACAACTGAATATCTCCCTTTAAGCCGTTTCCTATATCATTTATATACAAATTAAACAACATTGGCCCAAGCACAGAGCCCCGAGGCACACCACTGGTCACCTGCCTCATTCTGGACTCGGCTCCTCCATACACCACCTTATGGTATCTCTCCCTGAGCCATTCTCCTATCCATATCACCAATTTAATATCCATTCCCATCTGCTCCAATTTGCATAACAGTGTTCTATGGGGTATCCTGTCAAAAGCCTTAGCAAAATCCAGAAGTACCACTGTGTAGCCAGTTCCTTTGTCCAACTCAGATGATATTCTATTATGAATAGTTAATAGATTGCTAAGGCAGGATCTACCTTTAACAAAACCATGTTGGCCTCTATAGAGTATCATATCCTGATCCACCCATTCTTGAATTTTGTCTTTAACCAACTTTTCCAATACTTTTACCACTACTCCTGAGATGGTGATTGGTCTGTAATTCAATACCGCAGTTTTAGAGCCACCCTTATGCAAAGGAACCACTTTGCCTAACTTCCACTCCCTAGGGACCATACCAGAGTTCAAACTTAAATTAAATATCCAGGTAAGAGGGGTTGACAATTCATTTGCACATTCACGCAACACCCGAGCTGATATTCCATCTAAGCCTACCGCAGTGTTTGCATTTAAGTTTTGCAATATATTTAATACCTCTGATTCTTTAGCTTCAATTCTCACATTAGGTATTGCTATAGGTATAGAGATATCCTCACTTGGGTGATAGACTTTTGAGAAGCGATCACTCAGTAACTCGACTATTACATCTGATTTTGTCACCTCAATACCATCAGCACCCACTAAGGTTATCCTTCCGAAGTCATTCTTCCTCTTACTTGCCACATAGCGGAAGAACTCTTTGGGATTACCCTTGATCTCTTTGGCTAAGGTCTTCTCATAATCTGATTTAGCTTTTCTTACTATGCTGGTAACCTTCCTAGCTTGAGCCTTGTACTGCTCATGGGTGTCCTGATTGCCTTTCTCCTTGTAAATTCTCCATAACATTTTCTTTTTTTGCAGTTCAAGCTTGATACTACTGCTCATCCATCTAATGCCTGCCTTGTTTGACCTCCTGACCATGGGGACACAATCTGATATTGCTTTCCTCAGATACCCGCTGATTTTATCCCAAGCACTGCTAACATCTTTCCCTTGCAATATGTTCTGCCATGGGATGGCTGCAAGCTCACTCCGAAGCTTGTTATAATTGCCTAACCTGTAGTTCCGTACATACCCCTTCTTAATAGAAAAATCCACAGATTTTGCAACCTCCCAAGTCAATACCACATGATCGCTTTCACCAACTGGAGGTAACGAGGACACCTTACTTATGCATATAACCTCTGAACCAATAACCAGGTCCAACACTCTCACACCACGTGTCCCTTCAGTTACGTGCTGTTTCAAGTAATTATCCCGTAGAAGATGTATGAACTCCATTTCCTTTTTGCTACGTGATATTTCCTCCTTCTAATTGATATCACCATAATTAAAATCCTCCATAATAATCACTAAGCCTTCACTCATTGCACTAAGTTGCTGATGCATGAATTCAATATCTCCCCCCGTACTCTCTGGCCTATAGCAGCATCCAACTGTATATTTGGTTGCATTGGTCACTATTTCGCACCAGACTGCCTCAAATGAACTCTCATTTACATGTCTATCATCATGATATACTACTTTCTTTGGCTGCAACACATCAGCTATCATCAACAGTACTCCTCCTCCTGTTCTATCTTCTCTATCCTCCCTGAAAATACTGTACCCATCACATTCAATTCCAGTGACCACATCTTCTGCTGACAGCCAAGTTTCACTAATGCCTACAAGTTTTGGTGAGATTTCACGGACTAATGCCAAAAATTCTTCTCTCTTATTTCGAATGCTTCTAGCATTGGTATACAAAAATTGCAGATTCCCTCTAGATCTTGTACCGGCTTTAGAACTGATATATAAGTCACTAACTACCGTAGCCCTATGCCGATTTTTATCCCCTCTCTTCTGCAATTTATTCTGCCTATAAGGATCAATAAATACACAATCAGTGCTAAAGTTTCTCTCTCTTACACTGAACTTTTTCAATATTAGTTTCCCTGCCCAATAACTTCAACCTGTTCAGAAAACAATAACTTCTTCAATCGCTTATGTCCTTCCATGTTAAGATGCAGTCCATCTCTAGCATACAACTGCCTTTTTCCTTCAAACACACTCCAAACATCAACAAACTCCAGACCTCTTTTTCTGCACATTCTTGCAATCATATCATTCATTATCATTGCTCGTCTACTTAACTCGTAATTGTCAAAACGAGGCAGCACACACACTATTCTCCCATTGACACTTTTCCTCTTCACAATATCTAATAATGTTCTTAAATCTTTTCCTACCCGATTTATACTACCTCTCAGGTCATTCGTACCCACCATAACTATCATCTTGTCTGCTTCATGCCCTCTCTTTATTGCTAAAGCCACTCTTTCTATTGTCCCATCAGCCAAGCACTCCTCATGCATACCACTCTCCATACCCTTAATCATAGAATCACCATATATTTTACCACTCTTAACTTCATTCAAGTCCATACTCATGGACTCATTCTCTACACTATTCAGCATGACTCTCCCAGCTTCATTACTCAACTCTCTATTACTTACCCCCCCACTCTCACTACATCTCATTTCTTCTAGGCCACTTGTGGTTTTATTATGTTGACTCCCAATCACTCCCATACTATTTATTACTGAATCACTCACCAAAGACTCACCCATATGTAATCCTGTTCTAGTTACTTCAGCCAAAGTAATCTCAGTCCTAATTTCTCTGTTTAACACATTAAACTCAGCTTTAACTTCCAGTATCTCCTTACCAATCACTTCCACTTCCTCATGAAGAAGATGAAGGTCATTTTTCATTTTCATAAACTCCCGCCGAAGTTCTTCCGCTACGGTCCCGATGTCAGCTTCCATTCCTACACGCTCCAGCCTATCCCGACACTTCTCACATACGTCGACATTTTCGTTCTTCTCATTTTGCCAGGCCGACCACAGATCCTTCACATTTTTCGGTGCATACATGTAGCAGTTTCCGCAACGCATCCATTGCGAAAAATCTAACGCTGAGCCAGCCTTTCGTGTAGTAGTAGAAGTCCTGTGCGCCGCTGACGTACGTTTCTTGTTGGACGCCATCTTTACACGTTGATATAGTGAAACAAACAGCAGTGAAAACACAATATATACAACACAGTTCTAAACAATAATACCACTGAAGGACACTTGTTTCTAACCGATGCACAATTGCAGCACAATTTGTGACAAAAAGCCACACTATATTTAACTTTAAAAACACGTCTACATTGTTATTTCCCTAAATTATTTAGTAATAATGCATAACCAATGTCTAAGCATTTCCATTAAATTAAAATAGCTTAACTTTTTACTTTGTTTACTATAATATATGCTTTATTCTCAAAATAGTTGTTTAAGAGTTTTTGAAAATTTTATTTCATTTTTGCAATTTTATAGTGCAAAATATACTTGTTCCACTACTTTTTGCTTTATTTGAGAGAATGAAAATGGATAGCAGATTAGTGACTTGGATACATGGATGGCTGACTGATAGATATCAGCGAGTTGTTGTGGGAATAGTGTTATATAGGAGGTAGGGGGGGGGGGAATGACAAGCAGTGCATCATAATGTTTTTTTTTTGAGAGAGAGGACTTATATCATTATGTTTTGGAATAATATTATCACCAGAGGTAGTTACAGGGTTGACATTGGGTAGTTCTTTTGCTTGGTGGAACAGCAGGAAGCAGGCATGAATAATAATATATTAATTTTTATGTTGATGATATAATTCAGCACTTGAAGGGTGATATTCAGTTACTTGCAGATAATACCAAACTGGGAAGAGTAATAACAGAAAATTCTAATATGAAAGCACACTTATGGTGAATTTTAATAACAACTAATGCTTCAGGCTGACGAATTAAGTATTTAGTTGATGTTTGCCAAGAGTAAAGTTTTGCATTTTGACCAGAGGAAATAAAGCATACTTTGATCATGATCCACCCTACTGGCGGATCATGCTCCAGCAGGTAGAGGAAGCAGGGGATCTAGAAAGGAATGGTGGAAAATAATTTAGGTTTAGGGACTCCCATTAACAGCTATGAAGATCACATGAACTACCACCACACAGAGAATGAGGCTGTCAAGGTTGGGATAAGGTGGGCGCTAGTGGGCCAAGCGCTGTGGACAAGCTTTGAAGAGCTCCTGATTCAGATAAGTTTTACTAGGAATAATTAAGTATATATGCGTAATTGTTAAAGTAAGAGCAGCTGTAAACGTTGTACGCTACCGATATTATTAGTGTGGGGGTTTTTTCTTGCCTAAACTAAATTACGAAATCGTTATTATTAGACCTAGTAAACTACAGAGAAAAAAAAAAAAAAAATGGCGGCGGCATTGTCATTCCATGATTTTAATTTAGATTTCAGTCTTTTCATTAAGTGTGAGGTCTCTTATATGTATTCCTTCGATTACATAAATGATTTGTGGATGTTTAGTGCGGATGGAAGAAGAGTGTGTGCGGAGTGTGACCTGAACGAGGAACTGATGAATGCGAATATGAAATTGATGACAGAAAGTGCTAGTACCGATTGTGTCATGAGTGCAGCAGTTAAAAAAATCAAATGTTAAAAAATCAGGAAAAAAGAAAAAGAGCAATTTGGCAACCGTAACAGATGTTAAAAGGGACGAAAGTGAGGGAGAGAGAAACGAAATTGAGAGAACGAATGAAAGTAGAAATGGCGTGATGCAGAAATCGCAAGTAAAAAAAATCAAAGGAATAAATGATAGCGAAAAAAGAATGAATGATGGCGAAAGTTGGACGCATGTTGGAACGAAAGTACTGAACCAAAGAAAGATGAATGACACTAAAAGTGAGAAGAATGATAGCGAAAGTTGGACGCATGTTAGTCCGAAAGTACGGAAACAAAGAAAGATAAATGAGAGTGAAAGTGAGAAGAATGATAGTGAAAGTTGGACGTATGTTGGACCGAAAGTGAGGAAACAAAGAAGGTCGAATGAGAGGGAAAGTGAAAAAAGGGGGTTGAGAGTTAGAAAGTTAGAAAGATTTAATGATAGAGAGAATGTGTCGCAAGGTTCGGAAGGTGAATTGGATTGGATGAAGCAAGAAATGAAATGGATGCGGAATGAAATTAAGAGAATTCAGGTCAAAAACTATTAAAATAAATCATGATGGCATGAAAGAGTTAACAAAAGATGAGCGAGTGGGATTGTATGGCGACTCCATTATTAAAGGTGTGCTAGAGGATAAAATGCACAAGGTATGTTTTCCAGGCGGTAAAATGAGTAGAGTGATTGGGGCATTGAATATGAGGCGGGAGCAAGCAAAAGAGTTAATTGTATTAATTGGTAAAAATGATTTGAGAGAGAGCAAAAAGCATGTCAAAATGAATGTCACGAGACTGCTTGGAAAGATAAAAGAGAATAGTGTGACAGGAAGGGTAGTCAGTGTGTTGCCTAGGTATGACTGTGGTGAAATGAGGCAGAGAGCAAGGATTATGAATGATATTCTGGCTGAAATGTGTGAGGAGATGGGAGTACAGTTTGTTAATGTGTGGCATGAGTTTGAGGGACGAAGTGAGCTGTATGGGAGCGATGGACTGCACTTGAGTGGTTATGGTGTGAGTCGCTTGGAGAGACTGCTGCTGGAAAGTAGAGAAGTGACTAGAGAGAATGAATCAGATCGAGAGGGGAGTGATGTGGAAGAGCAGGAGAGTAAGACAGGAGAGATTGAAGAAGTGGAAATGAATAGGGAAGTGAGTGGTATGAGTATAGAAAATGAGAGAATGGGTGTGCAAGAGGAGCAGGAAAACGGGGAGGCTCAGGGTGGACAGGGATATACAGTGTGAGAAAGGTGGATGCTCCAAGAGGAGGTGAGAGCATGAATAGGCAGGAAAGTAATGGGATTACCAGGGATCAAGAGGAAACAGATGGAATTGCAAAGGGTTCTAAAATGAAGAAGCAGAAAGGGAAATTGTCCCAGTCCAGCATGGAGAGATCACATCGAGTGAGTGGTATCAGTGGAACTAGCTGTAGATCCAGAAATGAGTTGTTGTGTTTGTATACCAATGCTAGAAGTATAAGAAACAAGGTGGATGAAATGGTTGCACTAATTGCGTCTATGCACCAAGAGATTGTCGGAATAAGTGAGACATGGTTAGATGAGGACAGCATCCTGACAGGAATAGAGATGGAAAGGTATGATGTGTTTCGTGAGGATAGAAGGGGTAAAAAGGGAGGGGGGAGTGCTATTGATGATAGAGAAAGAGTTATGGCCATACAAGGTAGAGATGCAAGAGGGAAATAGAGCCAGTGGTTTTGAGGCAGTATGGTGTGAGATAGAGGTGAATAGAATCAAATACTTGGTGGGATGTTGTTATAGACCTGGTAATGTGGATGGTGGTGATGTATAGTCAAATAAGCCAAGCAAATAAGAAAAGGGTGATCATTATGGGTGATTTTAATTATGGCAATATAGACTGGTATGAAGAGATAGCAATTGGAAGTAAAGAAAATGGGTTTCTTTAGTGAGTTTTTGAGGGATAACTACCTCAGACAGTATGTAACAGAGGGCGCACGAGGATTAAGGGTCTTGGATTTGGTCATCTCATCAGAGGATGTAATTATCAATGAGGTGTCAAATCATCCACCAATTGGTGGATGATTTGACACCTCATT
Organism: Typopeltis vanoorti; assembly: GCF_054136105.1. Taxonomy (NCBI): domain Eukaryota; kingdom Metazoa; phylum Arthropoda; class Arachnida; order Uropygi; family Thelyphonidae; genus Typopeltis; species Typopeltis vanoorti. The sequence continues at coordinate 60,640,864 of NC_143556.1, forward strand.
GATAATTGTTATGTGTATAGTGACCATGAGGTGATTACTTGGGTGGTTGCCAGCAGTGCAAGGACCCCTGTGAAAAAAGGGTATGTGTGGAACTACAAGGGGTGTGATTATGAAGAGCTTGGGAGACAGCTTGCAGGTGTAGCATGGAATGAGGAGTTAGCTGGAAAAGAGATCAATGCAGCTTGGGGGGTTTTCAAAAACTATTTAGCAGATGCAATGTCTAAATGTATATCATGGGTGAGAAGGTTAAATAAGGCAGGTGTGAGATGGATGAATAAAGAGATTAAGCATGCAATATAGAGAAAAAGGCCATTGTGGAGGCAGCATAAGAGAAGTGGAAGTAACCAATTTCATGAGGTCTACAAAGACCAGGCAAGGAGGGTGACTTGGTTGATGAGAGTAGCTAAAGAGAGGTATGAACAGCAGTTAGCTAATGAAGCCAAAAAGAATCCTAAGGAGTCCTTTCGATATGTAGCCAGCAAAAGAAAGAATGATTATGGAAGGATGACATTGATTGGAGGAAATGGTATAAAGACAGCTGTTGCAGAATGTGTGGTGGAGATACTTAATGAGCAGTTCATAAAGATCTTTCAATCTTGTGATTGTGACTTCATGAAGAGATTAAGAGCAGTTGATGATGGGGAGGAGAGACTGACTGTAAGTGAGCAAGAGGTGTTTGGGGAGTTGAGTAAACTAGATGTAAATAAGGCTGTGGGACTTGATAATATATCACCGCATATTCTGAAGGAATGTGCCAGAGAGTTGACACCTGCCTTGACATATTTTTTTAATACGAGTCTTGCGCTTGGTCAAGTTCCTAAAGAGTGGAAGGGCAAGATTGTGCCACTTCATAAAGGAGGTGATCGAACTCAAGCATCAAACTAAAGGCCTGTGTGTCAGGTGTTGTGGTTAAGTTGTTGGAGAAGCTTGTGAGAACTAGGATCCAGAGTTGGGTTGACAACAATGGTATAATCTTTGATGGACAGTATGGATTTGCTAAAGAGAGGTCATGTTTTAGTAATCTACTTACTTATTACAATAAAGTGACTGCTTTCTTGGACAGAGAAGAAGGATACACAGTAATATACTTGGATTTCACAAAAGCTTTTGATAGAGTACCTCATGATAAGTTGACAGCCAAACTAGAGCAGATGGGGTTGGATATTAGATTAGTGCATTGGATTGGAGATTGGCTATCTGATAGGTATCAACAAGTTGTGTATGGGGGTGCAATATCCAGGAAAAGGAAAGTCACTAGTGGAGTGCCTCAGGGGTCTGTTTTAGGGCCATTACTATTTAACTTGTATATTAATGATATTGGCGAAGATTTGGATGGAGATATTCAGTTGTTTTCAGATGATGCAAAGTTGGGACAAACCATAAAGAGTAGTGAAGATGTTGTGGCCTTGCAAGAAGACTTGAATAAATTGTGTGATTGGGCAAGCAAATGGGGATGTGAGTTCAATGTTGCAAAATGTAAGGTTTTAAAATTTGGAAAACAAAGATGGGATGTAGAATTTATGCTTGGTGAGAATATATTGTTGGAAGTAGAGGAAATAAGATGTGGGGGTGATAGTGGATAAGGATCTAAAATTTAGGGGACACATCGCCAAAATTGTGAAGACAACACAAAGACTTCTGGGAATGATGAGGAGGACACTGACGTGTAGAAGTAGGGAGATTCTTGTTCCATTGTATAAGGCTTTGATTAGGCCACACATGGACTACTGTGCCCAGATTTGGTCACCTGGTTTTCAGAAGGATGAAGAGATGTTGGAAAGGGTCCAAAGGCGACTGACTAAGGTAGTTTCTGACCGCTGGAATGTCGAATATGAGGAAAGATTGAAAAGATGTAATTTGCCGAGTCTAGTGGAGAAAGGGAAGAGGGGGGATATGATAGAGACCTAAAGTTGGTAAGGGGTTGTTATAGGATCAATGGTGGAGAAGTTCTACAGAGAATAGTGGGAGATCAGGGGAGAACCAGAGTCATCCCTGGAAACTGTATAAAGAGGGTGTGAGTAGGGGAGTGAGAGGCAAGTTTTTTTCGTGCAGAGTTGTGAGTGATTGGAATGCCTTGCCTGAGAGTGTGGTGTCTGCAAGGAGTTTGAATGTGTTTAAGACACGGTATGATGAGATGTGTGTGAGATAAAAGGACCTCCTAGATGAGTCCTTGACTGCATGAGGTCTTGTTTAATAATAATAATAATAATAATAAGACCATGTTTATACAATTGTATGTAGCATAAATCAGGATGCATCTGTTATACTGTGAGCAGATTTGTCTCTAGAAATAGAGAAAGCACTAGAGAGCACCCAAAGGTAAGAATAAGACTATATTGAGAAAGTAGGATGAATATTAGGATAGGTTAAAGGATTAGTGTGCTTTATAGAGCTTGGCTGATAGAAAAAAGAGAAAAAGGAGCAGTGATATAATTGTGTTATAAGTTGATGAAAAGAGTTTATTAGATATGAATCTGATATGATTTTATCAGTAGATGAGATAACATAAGATCATCCCTTGAAGGTATTATAAACATGTCGAGAACAAGGGTACAAAAAAAGTAGATACTTTGCATGGAGCATGGAATGAGTTAACAGATGGAGTTGTGAAAGCATGAACATTGAGTCGTGTGGACTGCAAAATGGAAAGATCTCCTGTGATTAGTTTAGTGACTTTATTAAGACCTGAAATATTATTATTAGCCATGGAAGATGCTACTCTCATATAAAACACATTGAATGATGTCAGTTCATTTAAGTCCAATTTAATTATGCAGCTAGATTACTATGCCTGTACACAAATGCTAGGAGTATCAGAAACAAACAGGTAGAGTTTGTTGCCTTGGTCGATATATTGGGACCTGAGATTGTATCCATTAATAAGACCTGGCTATCAGAATCAGACATACTAACTTGTATTGGGTGTGTAAAGGGTACATTAAATGAAAGAACTTAATAGAAAAACAAAATGTACACAGTCTAATAACATCAAGGACAAAGATGGAAACATACTCATTGATAAGGAAAAGATAAATGGAAGATGGGTGGAGTACTTATCAGATCTCTATGATGATGATAATGGTAACATGTTAGATGATTCATGACACCTTAAGTTAAACGTAACAACAGATACCACTCTACCCACAAGAAAGGAGGTAGAAGATGTAATTAAGAATCTTCCTAATAATAAATCCCCTGGGTGTGATAATATTCCAGCTGAGCTGCTGAAAGCTTTGACTGGCAATAATAACAACTATTTAGTGGAATCCATTCGGGACATCTATAAAACAATACAATTACCTGAAGTTTTTACAACATCTATCTGCATACCAATTCCAAAGAAAAATAATGCACAAAATTGTGAGGATTACAGAACTGTGAGCCTAATATCCCATGCATCTAAAATTATTTTAACCATCGTTAACAAATAAATTGAAAGAGCCATAAGCAGTGAATTGAGTGAATAACAGAAAGGCTTCAGAAGAGGAATGGGATCCATTAATGCTATCCTGGAACTAAAAATACAAATAGAAAGATCACTTGAAAGAAATAGGAACATTTACATATGCTTCATAGACTTTCAGAAGTCTTTTGACCAGGTAAAACATAAATATATTAGATAAATTTGACATAGAAGATCATGTACTTAAGATTATAAAAATGAATTACACCAAACAGAAAATGCAGCTGTTTAACTCTGAGACTTCAGAAGTGAAAATAAAAAGAGGAGTTAGACAAGGTTGTATCCTTTCACCAAATCTATTTAATATCTATATTGAGACAGTGATGAAAAAGATTGAAAAACAAAAAACAGGAATTAGTATCAATGGTATTAAATACAACAATCTTAGATATGCTGATGATACCATTCTAATAGCAGAAAGCAGAAACAAATTAATTAAATCACTGCAGCTACTAATTGAAGAATGTAAAGAATTTGGATTAGATATTAATGCAAAAAAACCAAATTTATGAAAATCTCAAAAGAAAGCAGATCCGAGCGAGAAATATTCATAAACAATATGAAAATTGAACATACAACAGAATACAAATATTTAGGCACCTACTTTACTGCAGATGGAAAGCAACATAAAGAAATAAAAATAAGAACAGCCATAGCTAAAGATGCATTCTGGAAAAATAAAAATCTGCTCAGAAGTTCTGTGAGTATCGAGACAAAGAAAAGAATGATAAGAACATTGGTGTGGCCAATTTTCACATATGGAAGTGAGACCTGGATATTCAAGAAGAGAGTAAGGCAACAGATAATGGCCTTTGAAATGTGGTGCCAGTGGCGCACCCAGAGAGGGGAGGGCAAGGGGCCCGGGCACCCCCCCAAAGAAAAGGGAAAAACACTAGAAAATTTTCCAAAAATCTTTTCCTAATTAAAATTCATTTTTTTTTATTTATGTTGTGTCGTGTCTTCTATTTCTATACTACTTATGAATTAGCGATCATTGCAGATGCTCAGTCATAGGTCGTATGAGATGCATAGTGTGTATTCGCAAATTGTCTACTCAATTCCCCCCCCAAGGTTAATTCCTGAGTGCTCGGCCCCCTCCAAGATTAAATCCTGAGTGCGCCACTGTGTGGTGCTATAGGAGAGCTCTGAAAATCCCATGGATAGAACATGTGACAAATACAGATGTCCTACAGAGAATGAGAATACAGAGATCTTTATTACAGGAAATGATCCAGAGAAAGATGTGATTGGCAGTACATGTACTGATAGGTTCAGCAGGACAGAAGATACTAACAGATTTAGAAGGAAAAATTATGGGAAAAGGATCAAGAGGCAAAAAACAAAGGACATGGCTTGAAGATATAAGATCATGGACAGGATCACATGGCTATGCAGAAGCAAAAAGGAAAGCCACCAACAGAGAGAGAGAGAACTGGAAGGATATGGTGCTGCACCCTCTCACTGAGGAAGCTACATGAAGAGAAGAAGAAGAAGAAGAAAGGGTACAATATTTTTAGCAAGGATAGACATGTGATGACCTGCAAAGATGCAAGAGAAAGGGACGTGCAGCTAATGATATCAGATGGCTTGAATCCAGTTAGTGTTGAGATCTACTATTGTAGTACTAGTAACAGTATTTCATGTGGCAGTGAATTTGAAGCCATCTGGTGTGAGGTGGAATATAACAAGATCATTTACATAGTGGAGTGTTGTTACAGATCTGTTTGCTAGTGATGAAGAAATGCATCACCAAATAGTTGGTGGGCACAAAAAGAGTAATCATAATGGTAGATTTTAATTATCCAAATATTGATTAGGTAACAGTAAAAACTCGTGAGAAGAATGAAACTGAATTTATTGAGTTGTTGCTGTGAGACAACTTCCTCATGATGGAAGGAACTTCAGGCAAAGAGTGTTAGATTTGATTGTAGTGTCAGAGGGTGTTTCAGTTAAAGACATAACTATTCTTCTCCGGTTGGTGACAGTGATCATGTGGTGCTCATTTGGGAAGTGACTAAGTTTTTGAATGTTCCATTCAGAAAAGGATATATGCTGAACTATAAAACAGGAAATTATAACCAACTGTAGAGTATACTGAGTTCAGCAGAATGGTCTTGGTTGCTGGATGGGAAGCATTTAAAAAAATAGTTAAATGGTACAATATCAGAATGTATCCTGAGAGTTTGAAGAATAAATAGGGTAGGAGTCAAATAGATGTGTAATCATATTAAGCAAGTGATTCATAAGAAATGGATGATGTGGAAGGAATACCATGTGCATAAGAATGATGTCCGTTATGAAAGTTATAAGCAACAGCTGAGAATAGTCACAATTGTTGTATGGAAAGCTAAGTCTGAGTATCAAAACAAACTGGCTCTGCAAGCTAATGATAACCTACAAGAATTCTCTCAATGTGCTGCAAGTAAAAAAAAGAAAGAATATGAAAGAAGAACTCTTCTAAATGCAGATGCAGAAGAGGTTGTTCAACTAACGGGTACCCATTTTGCTAAATGCTATCAATCTGGTGTATGCAACGGTGAGCTCAATGCTGCCTCTTCACTGAATGAAGAAACTCAGGTGTATGAAGAGGAGGTATTAGAGCCAGGCCCAGCATGAGGCCTGGCTCTAATACCTCCGAGGGGCAGAATGGGCGAATGCCGCAGGTGGAAAAGTAAAAGGGCAGAAAACTTACAGAGTTTATGTTATAACTATACTGGAGGCAGAAAAAAAAAATTAAATTGGATATATATATTTAAAAAATATTAAATTTACATATACATATTTATAAAGATAATTATACCTTATTCTAATTATATATGCTCCAAATAATTATTTTTATTTTGATAATCCCTGGGACAGAAACATTTAGATCCAATTTCATTGAGAAAATTTGATTCCCTTATAAATAGAATATTTTTATTTAAGAAACAAAATTAATCAGAAATTTTTATTTAGTAATTTAATATTTTAATATAAAAAATTTGATATATTAATAAATAAAGTAAAGAGGATAATAAATCCCGTATTATTTTACAGCCGACTACGAAACTTGGAGATCGAAATCCATCGAAATCTAAGAGTTTCATTCCGAAGAACTATCAGCAAGTCAAAGTGTAAGTCATCACTTGGGTAGTACAACACTATGGCAACTCGTGTCAAAGGTGTGAGCAAGCTCCGTCACTATCCTTAATATTTTCTCATAATGTAAAATGCAGCTCCTAGTAGATGTATTACTGTTTTACATTATGAGGGAGTTATTATCCCCTTAACTTAATTTATATCGCCGGAAAAATAGCCTCTTGGCTTTTTATCATATTAATAAATAAAATAAATATGAAACTTTTTGAAAAAAATAAAAATAATTAAAAAATAAATAAACTGTATTATAGTCATATAAGATGTTATTATCTATTGTTGTGTCGGAAAAAGTGATGAGTCGTCCCTTTTTCCCACCCAACAATAACGTTACCTCAGAAGGAAGGGATAAGGACATGCTTATGCCTCCTGATGGGAAGTGTACCATATAATGTCCTAAGAAAATGTAAATATCAAGATGTGTAAATTCCAAACATTTTAACGTTAAGATAGCCCATAAGTTTATTAAGATAGCAATTGTGAATGAATTAAAGTAGAAAGTTATGTAATATTAACAAGTAAATATGTATAAGCAAAGTACGAGTATTAAAGCATGTAAAGACAGTTTGTAGCCACGGTGTCCAATCGGCTGCCACTGTATGCGTGACGACACCGCCGAGTAAGGGAGCTGTTCCGGAGTATAAAAGTTTCAGTGGGAGTTCGAATCGTGCTCTTTTCTCTTGTCTCTTACCTCGGATCGCTTGTGCTTCGTCTCCGAGTTTCGTCGGCACCAAGTTCCCATAGGAGAGCTATGTAGAGCTTGCCACCACGTGTAGCAAGGATCTCCCCTTGCTATGCATGTTACATTGGTCAAAGCTGCAACTACGATGTGTTCAAACACATTAGGAGAAAGAGCCGCTGATGAAATCCACGTCAGCGTACAGATCTGTGCATGAGTGTTTTCGTTTCGTGTAGAACAAAGGAACAAAGCCCGCCATCAGAGGAGGTACAGTGAACAGATCAGAATTAGTCAAAGCAAGAATGGTAAGCAAAGATTTTCTTATATTAATGTAGGATTAAAGTATCTGTGTAGTAAAGAAACAGAAGTTTAGAACACACGCTATTTACGTGTTGTGCCACAAGAACAGTCTGCAATTTGGACACTTGTGTCTACTGTTAAGAAGAAAACATATTAGGCTCCAGCCGAACAGGAGGCCTGGCTCCGAACTGTTTAAGTGATTTAAGAAAAGTAATGTCATATGATCAGAAAGTGATTAAGTGTTAACAGATATTTTGGGGGAGAGAATTAAGTAGAAATAAACACTATTGTCCTAGAGAATTACATGTCAGATTTATTGAATTGTCTAGTGTTCATATGTTATGTTTCATGTATGATATTATCAAGTAACTTAATTGTGAGAGTCTGAGGATAGATATATGCACAGAAGTGAGGAATTTATGCCCAGTAAGAGAGAGATCATAGTGCAGAAGTTTAAATGTGTTTAATTAAGTAAGGGGAACCCAGACTCTTTTAAGGTTAAGAATTTAAATAACATGTATACTTGTCTTTGTGAAATAATAAATGTGTTTCTTTTACATAATCAATTGAGTTTGTCATATCTTCTGCGGATTTGAATTACCATTTGGAAAATTTCGTACCATTGCATTTTAAGGGGAAACCAATAGTGACATGAGAATAGGGACCACGACTGCATATATCTTGATCCCTACAATTTTCCTTAAGTATTTTAGATAGTGTATCAGAATTTAGTAGCCGGCTGGCGCAGTCTTAAATCTATACAAATTTGTCGGCAACTGAAGTCTGAGAGTAAGAGGTACAAAACTATAAGTAAAGTAAAGTAAATTAAAGATAAAATAACAATAAAAGAAGACAGCATGAGAAAAACAGGGATATAACACTATAATTAAAATTATCTAAAATTTCGTGCAGGTGGCATATTAGTTAATGTCAGATAATTATCAGTTCTCTTGTTTACATTATTAGTTGGTGCCAAAGTTCAATTATATTGATGGTATATGTGTGATAAGACATACCTAGGATAAATGAAGTCATTAATGTGGTTAGTATAGTCAGTAATGTGGTTGATTTTTCATTGATTGGAGTTTTGTATATGCGTCGAGTTAGGCCTAATTTACACGTGTATTACTACCAGTAGCGACAGGGTGCAGCATATAGGCAGCCTGCCTCATGACACTGCTTAATAAGGGCCCTCGTTCAGCCGTATTGCGGCAACAAGATATTTTACAAATAAAAAAGGCGCTATTTCCCATTGACAGTTAAATATGTGCTTATTATATTTTATTAATAAAAAAATTATAGATACATACTAAAACTAAACATTTTATAACCCACTTATTAGATACTTAAGGAAACAACCCATAAAGTATCATACGATGTGAATTTCATAAACTTTTATAGTCTATATATATATATATTAAATTATATTATGCATGAATTCTCCTACTCAAATAGCGAAACAGTGCAGAGAAGACCACTGTCTTCCCTGGAATGCTCCCCAACCCTACACATTCCACTCACCTCTCTCCTCCAGAAGATATCTGCTCATCCAAGGGAGATGAGCTTGCTCATCTCCCTTGGATGAGCGGGTTGGGAAGCATTGTAAGGAAGATCACTGTCAACCTCTCGACTACCCTTTCACTTCCACCAGGTAATGAATTTTTTTTCCGTCCCAACAATTTCGGACATCCGCAAATGGTTAGCTCGCTCATCTCCCTTGGGTGAGCAGACATCTTCTGAAGGAGACGTGGGGGGTTAGGGGGATGAGGGGAAGCATTGTAGGGAAGACCACTGTCAACCTCTTGACTACCCTTTCACCATCACCACCTAATGTTATTTTTTTTCCATCCCAACAATATCGGACACATGAGTGAGAGACTAGTCACATGCTCTAACATCAAAAATGCTGTTTGAGGATAAAAATACTTAACATAATAAGGATAAATAATATAGAATATCATTTGAGCCACAGAGATAAGGTTTGCTCCATGAGATCACAAAGTAAGATAAACTCACATCAACATCAAATCCACCAGGATGCGAAAACATGTCTGTCAGTCATCTGCACGAAAGTTTCATTTTTGAAGGAACGGTCAGGGTAAGGGTCAGGTAAACAGTACTATAAGGAAAAACAATCAAGTCGGGTGCCTTTTCAGTTACTGCAATATGTTCATCCAGTGCAGCCATCGTATTGTGTTGTGGTGTTTTGTGTCCAGTAAAGTAAAATAATGAGTGAACCACAAAAGTCTTTGAAAATTTCTTTCTTCAGGAAAATAGCACGAGACAAAACTCTTCACATAGCTCTAAAAGAATGGAAATCGATTATTATTTTAGAAGACATGTACATTGTAATGTATTTATCCGGGACCACTTGGGAAAAGTTATGCAGGAAGTTGTCTGATATCTTCAGCTACTTGCAAAGAAGAGTTGACTACGAAATGGATCTCGGTGAGTGTTATATTCTTAAATGCCAAGATGGGGAACTAATACTCGCTGATACAAGAGCTGATGGAAGTAAAGTTTTTTCTATTAGTTGTGAAGAAGCTGAGAGATTTTCACCAAAAAATGTACGACATTGCTAATCGTTAACTATTTTTGGAAACTGAATTACCAGCTATTCATATCATGGGGAAAATTATTGCTAATCATCTAAATTCATCAATGGTAAAATTAGACTTTCAAGATTTTATTCAATTCAATAAAGATTCTTTATTTTAAGACATTTACGAACACTTTACGAAAACTGCTTGTGTATATTTGGTGACAATAGAATACAACAGAAAGTTTAGGCAAGTATGGTGTCATTTTCAGACTGATGCAATATCAAATGTATGGAGCTGTATTTACTATGGTATCTGATCTAAAAATTCTTTTGCATGATGACCAACTAACCAAGTTGGTCATGCAAAAGAATTATGTAACATAACCAAGAAACAGCGAGTAATGAATATTTTCTTTATTGAAATCTTTGGAAAATGTTAAGAGTGTAAACTAAATATTGTGAAATATTTTTAGGTAATTACAAGTTTCGAATTTTTTTTCCTTTGTAAATAATAATATTTCAACAAAATAAAATATGTATTTATAAAACTCAAATGAACAAAGATGTGTGTTGTTGTGTTTTCCACAGTGAAATTTTTATTCAGTTATTCAGTTTAGAATTTGATATTTAAATCCATAACTTTATGATACCTTAATGCAATTCTGTTTAATTAATGTAAAAAAAAATCACTACAGTGAAATTAATGTCAGGAATGGGGGGAAAAAGTGAGGAAAACTGATATCCTGTAATTAATTATTTTAGAAAATTGTCTAATGCTATCTATTTGACATTGCTTGAATTATCTGTAAACATTTCGTTCACATCTCAAAAATCCGACCTGTTAGAATTTGGTGATTTTTACAGAGACAGCAAATATCCACTAATACTTTATCCTTTTCCATTCAAATCAATAAGTCACTTATTTACAACTAACAAATACGTCACTTATCTACATCTGATATCTGATAACAACACACACATCCACGACACTGACGTCGCTTCCCCCATTCACCCTACCCCTATTTGGTTTAAAGTGCCCCACCAATCACGATATGAATCCTTATCCACTAATATATCTTCCTTTTCTATACAAAACAATAAAGTCACTTATTTACAACTAACAATTATGTTACTTATCTGCATTTGATAACAACACACATCCATGACACTGACGTTGCTTCTCTCATTCACCCTACCCCTATTTGGTTTAAACTTCCCCCACCAAACACGATATGAGTCCTTATCTCTAAACATCACCCACAATTCCATATGCGAACCAAAACACAAGACCTGATGTCACTGACACATATGCCCCCTGGCATATGTGTCAGTGACCAGGCTTACAACTGTTGTAAGCCTGGTTTACCAATATTCAGCCCAACAAAATAGTATCCTTAAAAGGCAACTGTTCCTTGAGAGTTGCCTTTTAATAATACTATTTTGTTGGGTTGAATATTGGTATGCTTTTTACATAAGTATTTTCCAGTGTGTTGACTTTCTTAAAACAGACAATGTAATGAACCATTTGAAAGATGTGTGTGACTTATATGTCTTGAAAAGGCAAACAGTTATTTGATTTTTTTTTTTTTTCTATTGTGAAATGTGTTTTAAAGGGTTGGCTGTTGAAATGCATTAAAAATGAATCTAATGTTTCTGAGCCATGGGACAAATAGCAAAGATGTTATTATCTATAGCACAGCCTGCCTGATAGTGTGAGTGTATATTTTCTTTATAGACTGGGCAAGAGAACTCACATTTCCATCTATTTATTTGTAAATTTTTCCTTTCTGTGTAAATTAATCTGAATAATATTGTAACATGAATAAATCAAATCTAAAGTACACTTCACAGTAGAAAAGTCAAAGTGCAGGTTATGTAGAAAATTTGAGAACAAATTTTCTCAAAATGGTTGTGAGCTTTTGGATGTGTGAAGTAAGTTGGATGGTAGAAAAAAATTGTATAAGAGTGATGGCCTGCACTTGAATGGATTTTGCATCATTTTCCCAAAGAAATTATTTATTGGAATGAGACCTAATGCAGAGAATCAGGGAAACTACATCAACTTGGGAGGAATGCCAAGGATGCATGTTAAGTGCAACTGGGATTTGTAGATCTAATAGTGATACAAATATCAATGAGCATGGTTACGAATCTACTAAATGGATAGACTACACTTTGGCTAGAATATGGTTAGAGTGGTCACTGTGGATTCAAGTATTTTAAGTGTGTGTGTGTGTGAAGAAGGAAAATAGAAAGTTATCAAACTGAGCCGAGCAGACTGTAGATTTAAGTATAAAAATAAAAAAAAGTGGGGGGTAACTTGTTTTGTCTATACACAAATGCCAGGAGCATTAGAAACAAAGCAGTTGAGTTTGTTGCTTTGATAAATGCAT